>NC_084748.1:851701-1024257 GCF_033978785.1 Entelurus aequoreus | reverse complement strand
TAACATAATATTGTGAGAGTCCAGTCCATAGTGGATCTAACATAATAGTGTGAGAGTCCAGTCCATAGTGGATCTAACATAATAGTGAGAGAGTCAGTCCATAGTGGGTCTAGCATAATATTGTGAAAGTCCAGTCCATAGTGGATCTAACATAATAGTGTGAGAGTCCAGTCCATAGTGGATCTAACATAATAGTGTGAGAGTCCAGTCCATAGTGGATCTAACATAATAGTGAGAGTCCAGTCCATAGTTGATCTAACATAATAGTGTGAGAGTCCAGTCCATAGTGGATCTAACATAATAGTGTGAGAGTCCAGTCCATAGTGGATCTAACATAATAGTGAGAGAGTCCAGTCCATAGTGGGTCTAGCATAATATTGTGAAAGTCCAGTCCATAGTGGATCTAACATAATAGTGTGAGAGTCCAGTCCATAGTGGATCTAACATAATAGTGTGAGAGTCCAGTCCATAGTGGATCTAACATAATAGTGAGAGTCCAGTCCATAGTGGATCTAACATAATATTGTGAAAGTCCAGTCCATAGTGGATCTAACATAATATTGTGAGAGTCCAGTCCATAGTGGATCTAACATAATAGTGTGAGAGTCCAGTCCATAGTGGATCTAACATAATAGTGAGAGTCCAGTCCATAGTGGATCTAACATAATAGTGTGAGAGTCCAGTCCATAGTGGATCTAACATAATAGTGTGAGAGTCCAGTCCATAGTGGATCTAACATAATAGAGAGAGTCCAGTCCATAGTGGATCTAACATAATAGTGTGAGAGTCCAGTCCATAGTGGATCTAACATAATATTGTGAGAGTCCAGTCCATAGTGGATCTAACATAATAGTGTGAGAGTCCAGTCCATAGTGGATCCAACATAATAGTGAGAGAGTCCAGTCCATAGTGGGTCTAGCATAATATTGTGAAAGTCCAGTCCATAGTGGATCTAACATAATATTGTGAGAGTCCAGTCCATAGTGGATCTAACATAATAGTGTGAGAGTCCAGTCCATAGTGGATCTAACATAATAGTGAGAGTCCAGTCCATAGTGGATCTAACATAATAGTGTGAGAGTCCAGTCCATAGTGGATCTAACATAATAGTGAGAGAGTCCAGTCCATAGTGGATCTAACATAATAGTGAGAGTCCAATCCATAGTGGATCTAACATAATAGTGTGAGAGTCCAGTCCATAGTGGATCTAACATAATAGTGTGAGAGTCCAGTCCATAGTGGATCTAACATAATAGTGTGAGAGTCCAGTCCATAGTGGATCTAACATAATAGTGAAAGTCCAGTCCATAGTGGATCTAACATAATAGTGTGAGAGTCCAGTCCATAGTGGATCTAACATAATAGTGTGAGAGTCCAGTCCATAGTGGATCTAACATAATAGTGAGAGTCCAGTCCATAGTGGATCTAACATAATAGTGAGAGTCCAGTCCATAGTGGATCTAACATAATAGTGTGAGAGTCCAGTCCATAGTGGATCTAACATAATAGTGTGAGAGTCCAGTCCATAGTGGATCTAACATAATAGTGTGAGAGTCCAGTCCATAGTGGATCTAACATAATAGTGAGAGTCCAGTCCATAGTGGATCTAACATAATAGTGAGAGTCCAGTCCATAGTGGATCTAACATAATAGTGTGAGAGTCCAGTCCATAGTGGGGCCAGCAGGCAACCGTCCCGAGCGGAGACGGGTCAGCAGCGCAGAGATGTCCCCAACCGATGCACAGGCTAGCGGTCCACCCCGGGTCCCGACTCTGGACAGGCAGCACTTCATCCATGGCACCGGACCTGTGCCCTCCCTCCACGCAGGAGAGTGGGGCAGAGCAGAAAAGAAAAGAAACGGCAGATCAACTGGTCTAAAAAGGGGGTTTATTTAAAGGCTAAAGTATACAAATGAGTTTAAGATGGGACTTAAATGCTTCTACTGAGGTAGCATCTCTAACTGCTACCGGGAGGGCATTCCAGAGTACTGGAGCCCGAATAGAAAACGCTCTATAGCCCGCAGACTTTTATGGGCTCTGGGAATCACTAATAAGCCGGAGTTCTTTGAACGCAGATTTCTTGCCGGGACATATGGTACAATACAATCAGCAAGATAGGATGGAGCTAGACCGTGTAGTATTTTATACGTAAGTAGTAAAACTTTAAAGTCACATTTTAAGTGCACAGGAAGCCAGTGCAGGTGAGCCAGTATAGGTATATATATATAGGTATATATGTATATAGGTATATACAGTATAGGCGTAATATGATCAAACTTTCTTGTTCTTGTCAAAAATCTAGCAGCCGCATTTTGTACCATCTGTAATCTTTTAATGCTAGACATAGGAGGCCCCAAAATAAACGTTACAGTAATCGAGACGAGACGTAACGAACGCATGAATAATGATCTCAGCGTCGCTTGTGGACAAGATGGAACGGATTATAGCGATATTACGGAGATGAAAGAAGGCCGTTTTAGTAACACTCTTAATGTGTGACTCAAACGAGAGAGTTCTTTTAGTAACACTCTTAATGTGCGACTCAAAGGAGAGAGTTGTTTTAGTAACACTCTTAATGTGCGACTCAAACGAGAGAGTTGTTTTAGTAACACTCTTAATGTGCGACTCAAACGAGAGAGTTGTTTTAGTAACACTCTTAATGTGCGACTCAAACGATGAGAGTTGTTTTAGTAACACTCTTAATGTGTGACTCAAAGGAGAGAGTTGTTTTAGTAACACTCTTAATGTGTGACTCAAACGAGAGAGTTGTTTTAGTAACACTCTTAATGTGCGACTCAAACGAGAGAGTTGTTTTAGTAACACTCTTAATATGTGACTCAAACGAGAGAGTTGTTTTAGTAACACTCTTAATGTGTGACTCAAACGAGAGAGTTGTTTTAGTAACACTCTTAATGTGTGACTCAAACGAGAGAGTTGTTTTAGTAACACTCTTAATGTGTGACTCAAACGAGAGAGTTGTTTTAGTAACACTCTTAATGTGCGACTCAAACGAGAGAGTTGTTTTAGTAACACTCTTAATGTGCGACTCAAACGAGAGAGTTGTTTAAGTAACACTCTTAATGTGCGACTCAAACGAGAGAGTTGTTTTAGTAACACTCTTAATGTGCGACTCAAACGAGAGAGTTGTTTTAGTAACACTCTTAATGTGCGACTCAAACGAGAGAGTTGTTTAAGTAACACTCTTAATGTGCGACTCAAACGAGAGAGTTGTTTTAGTAACACTCTTAATGTGCGACTCAAACGAGAGAGTTGTTTTAGTAACACTCTTAATGTGCGACTCAAACGAGAGAGTTGTTTTAGTAACACTCTTAATATGTGACTCAAACGAGAGAGTTGTTTTAGTAACACTCTTAATATGTGACTCAAACGAGAGAGTTGTTTTAGTAACACTCTTAATGTGTGACTCAAACGAGAGAGTTGTTTTAGTAACACTCTTAATGTGCGACTCAAACGAGAGAGTTGTTTTAGTAACACTCTTAATGTGCGACTCAAACGAGAGAGTTGTTTTAGTAACACTCTTAATGTGTGACTCAAACGAGAGAGTTGTTTTAGTAACACTCTTAATGTGTGACTCAAACGAGAGAGTTGTTTTAGTAACACTCTTAATGTGCGACTCAAACGAGAGAGTTGTTTTAGTAACACTCTTAATGTGCGACTCAAACGAGAGTTGTTTTAGTAACACTCTTAATGTGTGACTCAAACGAGAGAGTTGTTTAGTAACACTCTTAATGTGTGACTCAAACGAGAGAGTTGTTTAAGTAACACTCTTAATGTGTGACTCAAACGAGAGAGTTGTTTTAGTAACACTCTTAATGTGTGACTCAAACGAGAGAGTTGTTTTAGTAACACTCTTAATGTGTGACTCAAACGAGAGAGTTGTTTTAGTAACACTCTTAATGTGTGACTCAAACGAGAGAGTTGTTTTAGTAACACTCTTAATGTGCGACTCAAACGAGAGAGTTGTTTTAGTAACACTCTTAATGTGCGACTCAAACGAGAGAGTTGTTTAAGTAACACTCTTAATGTGCGACTCAAACGAGAGAGTTGTTTTAGTAACACTCTTAATGTGCGACTCAAACGAGAGAGTTGTTTTAGTAACACTCTTAATGTGCGACTCAAACGAGAGAGTTGTTTAAGTAACACTCTTAATGTGCGACTCAAACGAGAGAGTTGTTTTAGTAACACTCTTAATGTGCGACTCAAACAGAGAGTTGTTTTAGTAACACTCTTAATGTGCGACTCAAACGAGAGAGTTGTTTTTAGTAACACTCTTAATGTGTGACTCAAACGAGAGAGTTGTTTTAGTAACACTCTTAATGTGTGACTCAAACGAGAGAGTTGTTTAAGTAACACTCTTAATGTGTGACTCAAACGAGAGAGTTGTTTTAGTAACACTCTTAATGTGTGACTCAAACGAGAGAGTTGTTTTAGTAACACTCTTAATGTGTGACTCAAACGAGAGAGTTGTTTTAGTAACACTCTTAATGTGTGACTCAAACGAGAGAGTTGTTTTAGTAACACTCTTAATGTGCGACTCAAACGAGAGAGTTGTTTTAGTAACACTCTTAATGTGCGACTCAAACGAGAGAGTTGTTTAAGTAACACTCTTAATGTGCGACTCAAACGAGAGAGTTGTTTTAGTAACACTCTTAATGTGCGACTCAAACGAGAGAGTTGTTTTAGTAACACTCTTAATGTGCGACTCAAACGAGAGAGTTGTTTAAGTAACACTCTTAATGTGCGACTCAAACGAGAGAGTTGTTTTAGTAACACTCTTAATGTGCGACTCAAACGAGAGAGTTGTTTTAGTAACACTCTTAATGTGCGACTCAAACGAGAGAGTTGTTTTAGTAACACTCTTAATATGTGACTCAAACGAGAGAGTTGTTTTAGTAACACTCTTAATATGTGACTCAAACGAGAGAGTTGTTTTAGTAACACTCTTAATGTGTGACTCAAACGAGAGAGTTGTTTTAGTAACACTCTTAATGTGCGACTCAAACGAGAGAGTTGTTTTAGTAACACTCTTAATGTGCGACTCAAACGAGAGAGTTGTTTAAGTAACACTCTTAATGTGTGACTCAAACGAGAGAGTTGTTTTAGTAACACTCTTAATGTGTGACTCAAACGAGAGAGTTGTTTAAGTAACACTCTTAATGTGCGACTCAAACGAGAGAGTTGTTTTAGTAACACTCTTAATGTGCGACTCAAACGAGAGAGTTGTTTTAGTAACACTCTTAATGTGTGACTCAAACGAGAGAGTTGTTTTAGTAACACTCTTAATGTGTGACTCAAACGAGAGAGTTGGGTGGAAGATAATACCCAGATTCTTTACCGAGTCTCCTTGTGTAATTGTTTGGTTGTCAAATGTTAAGGTGGTATTATTAAATAGGTGTATAATTGTTTGGTTGTCAAATGTTAAGGTGGTATTATTAAATAGGTGTATAATTGTTTGGTTGTCAAATGTTAAGGTGGTATTATTAAATAGGTGTATAATTGTTTGGTTGTCAAATGTTAAGGTGGTATTATTAAATAGGTGTATAATTGTTTGGTTGTCAAATGTTAAGGTGGTATTATTAAATAGGTGTATAATTGTTTGGTTGTCAAATGTTAAGGTGGTATTATTAAATAGGTGTATAATTGTTTGGTTGTCAAATGTTAAGGTGGTATTATTAAATAGGTGTATAATTGTTTGGTTGTCAAATGTTAAGGTGGTATTATTAAATAGGTGTATAATTGTTTGGTTGTCAAATGTTAAGGTGGTATTATTAAATAGGTGTATAATTGTTTGGTTGTCAAATGTTAAGGTGGTATTATTAAATAGGTGTATAATTGTTTGGTTGTCAAATGTTAAGGTGGTATTATTAAATAGGTGTATAATTGTTTGGTTGTCAAATGTTAAGGTGGTATTATTAAATAGGTGTATAATTGTTTGGTTGTCAAATGTTAAGGTGGTATTATTAAATAGGTGTATAATTGTTTGGTTGTCAAATGTTAAGGTGGTATTATTAAATAGGTGTATAATTGTTTGGTTGTCAAATGTTAAGGTGGTATTATTAAATAGGTGTATAATTGTTTGGTTGTCAAATGTTAAGGTGGTATTATTAAATAGATGTTGGTGTCTAGCAGGACCGATAATCAGCATTTCTGTTTTCTTAGCGTTGAGTTGCAAAAAGTTAGCGGACATCCATTGTTTTAATTGTTTAAACGGGACGGCGTGGCGAAGTTGGGGAACTCCGCACGTTACCTTGACATAGTCCGAGGTCACATTGTTATGGGAGACGCACTGCATCCTGTCAGTAAGATAAGAGTTAAACCAAGACAAGGCTAAGTCTGACATACCAATACGTGTTTTGATACGCTCTAATAAAATATTATGATCAACAGTATGGAAAGCGGCGCTAAGATGAAGAAGCAGCAACATAGATGACATCCATGGTTAGCAATAGATCATTAGTCATGTTTGCGAGGGCTGTCTCCGTAGAGTGATTTGCCCTGAAACCGCATTGAAAAGGTTCACAGAGATTGTTAGACACTAAGTGTTCATTTAGCTGCTGTGCAACAAGGATTTTCGAAACAAAGGGAAGGTGGGACACCGGTCGGTAGTTTACCATGACCCAAG
This sequence comes from Entelurus aequoreus, assembly GCF_033978785.1. Classification (NCBI taxonomy): domain Eukaryota; kingdom Metazoa; phylum Chordata; class Actinopteri; order Syngnathiformes; family Syngnathidae; genus Entelurus; species Entelurus aequoreus. Next base: position 1,017,616 of record NC_084748.1, on the reverse strand, counting down.
TGGGTCAAGTAAACATGTTGTTTGTTTTATCCCACTTACACGCTGTAGCAATTCCTCTAATGTTATTTCATCAAAAAGAGAGAGACTATTTTGTAGGGCGGTGTCCGTCGTATATACAGTCGTATTTGTCTTAATAGAACCAAGTTGTAGCTGGGATGCGTTGGCAAGTTGACCTGCAATAAGGCGCTTTTGGTAGCCATCCACAAGCTTCTGCTTGACCACTTGACCACTCCTCTTGACAAAATTGGTGCAGTTCAGCTAAATTTCTGACATGGACTTGTTTCTTCAGCATTGCCCACACCTTTAAGTCAGGACTTTGGGAAGGCCATTCTAGAACCTTCATTCTAGCCTGATTTAGCCATTCCTTTACCACTTTTGAGGTGTGTTTGGGGTCATTGTCCTGTTAGAACACCCAACTGCGCCCAAGACCCAACCTCCGGGCTGATGATTTTAGCTTGTCCTGATCAATTTGGAGGTAGTCCTCATTTTTCATTGTCCCATTTAAAGCAGCAGTTCCTCCAAACATATTGCTGGGTATTGTGGCCAAACAGCTCCATTTGTGTTTCATCTGACAACACATGGACAAAGATAAGACCTTTCGGAGGAAAGTTCTGTGGTCAGATGAAACAAATATTTAGCTGTTTGGCCACAATACCCAGCAATTTGTTTGGAGGAGAAAAGGTGAGGCCTTTAATCCCAGGAACACCATTCTTACCGTCAAGCATGGTGGTGTTAGTATTATGCTCTGGGCCTGTTTTGCTGCCAATGGAACTGCTGCTTTAAATGGGACAATGAAAAAGGAGGATTAGCTCCAAATTGTTCAGGACAAGCTAAAATCATCAGCCCGGAGGTTGGGTCTTGTTGGGTGTTCCAACAGGACAATGACCCCAAACACACCTCAAAAGTGGTAAAGGAATGGCTAAATCAGGCTAGAATGAAGGTTTTAGAATGGCCTTCCCAAAGTCCTGACTTAAAGGTGTGGACAATGCTGAACAAACAAGTCCATGACAGAAAAGCAACATATTTAGCTGAACTGCAGCAATTTATTGGTCAAGTGGTCAAGCAGAAGCTTGTGGATGGCTACCAAAAGTGTCTTATTGCAGGTCAACTTGCCAAGGAAGCAAATATTAACATTGCTGTATGTATACTTTTCACCCTCACATTTTCAGTAGACACATAATAAATTCATAAAAGAAGCAAACTTCATGAATGTTTTTTGTGAGCAACAAGTATGTGCTCCAATCACTACATCACAACAACAACAAGTATGTGCTCCAATCACTACATCACAACAAGTATGTGCTCCAATCACTACATCACAACAAGTATGTGCTCCAATCACTACATCACAACAAGTATGTGCTCCAATCACTACATCACAACAAGTATGTGCTCCAATCACTACATCACAACAACAACAAGTATGTGCTCCAATCACTACATCACAACAAGTATGTGCTCCAATCACTACATCACAACAACAACAAGTATGTGCTCCAATCACTACATCACAACAAGTATGTGCTCCAATCACTACATCACAACAAGTATGTGCTCCAATCACTACATCACAACAAGTATGTGCTCCAATCACTACATCACAACAACAACAAGTATGTGCTCCAATCACTACATCACAACAAGTATGTGCTCCAATCACTACATCACAACAACAACAAGTATGTGCTCCAATCACTACATCACAACAAGTATGTGCTCCAATCACTACATCACAACAAGTATGTGCTCCAATCACTACATCACAACAAGTATGTGCTCCAATCACTACATCACAACAACAACAAGTATGTGCTCCAATCACTACATCACAACAAGTATGTGCTCCAATCACTACATCACAACAAGTATGTGCTCCAATCACTACATCACAACAAGTATGTGCTCCAATCACTACATCACAACAAGTATGTGCTCCAATCACTACATCACAACAACAACAAGTATGTGCTCCAATCACTACATCACAACAAGTATGTGCTCCAATCACTACATCACAACAAGTATGTGCTCCAATCACTACATCACAACAAGTATGTGCTCCAATCACTACATCACAACAAGTATGTGCTCCAATCACTACATCACAAAATAATAAGAGTTGTAGAAATGATTGTAAACTCAGTCAGGTCTCAGATGTAAAGTTTTACTACGAATGACGTGTCGTCATGTCGAGTCACTTGGTTTACGGCTTTCTCCATGGTTACTAAACTAACATCAACATATTGTCCCTACTGCGCAGGAATAGTGGGGACAGCATCAGCAACAACTACGACTGCACCCAACGCCACCGCGACGGCTACATCCAATGCCACCACGACGGCTGCACCCAACACTACCGCGACGGCAGCCCCCAACGCCACAACAACGGCTTCCCCCAACGGCACCGTGACAGCTGCACCCAACGCCACCGCGACTGCTGCACCCAACGCCACCGCAACTGCTACCCCCAACGCCACCGCGGCTGCTACCCCCAACGCCACCGCGACTGCTGCCCCCAACGCCACCGTGACGGCTGCCCCCAACGCCACCGCGACGGCTTCCCCCAACGCCACCGCGACTGCTTCCCCCAACGCCACCGTGACTGCAGCCCCCAACGTCACCGCGACTGCTTCCCCCAACGCCACCGCGACTGCTGCCCCCAACGCCACCGCGACTGCTGCCCCCAACGCCACCGCGACTGCTGCCCCCAACACCACCGCGACGGCTTCCCCCAACGCCACCGCGACTGCTGCCCCCAACGCCACCATGACTGCAGCCCCCAACGTCACCGCGACTGCTTCCCCCAACGTCACCGCGACTGCTTCCCCCAACGCCACCGCGACTGCTGCCCCCAACGCCACCGCGACTGCTGCCCCCAACGCCACCGCGACTGCTACCCCCAACGCCACCGCGACTGCTTCCCCCAACGCCACCGCGACTGCTGCCCCCAACGCCACTGCGACTGCTGCCCCCAACGCCACCGCGACGGCTGCACCCAACGCCACCGCGACGGCTGCACCCAACGCCACCGCGACTGCTTCCCCCAACGCCACCGCGACAGCAGCCACCGCGACTGCAGCCCCCAACGCCAATGCGACTGCAGCCCCCAACGCCACCGTGACGGCTGCACCCAACGCCACCACGACTGCTGCACCCAACGCCACCATGACTGCTGCACCCAACACCACCGTGACGGCTACATCCAATGCCACCGTGACGGCTGCACCCAACGCCACCGCGACGGCAGCCCCCAACGCCACAACAACGCCTGCCCCCAACGCCACCGCGACGGTTTCCCCCAACGCCACCGCGACGGCAGCCCCCAACGCCACAACGACGCCTTCCCCCAACGCCACCGCGACGCCTTCCCCCAACGCCACCGCGACTGCTGCCCCCAACGCCACCGCGACTGCTGCCCCCAACGCCACCGCGACTGCTGCCCCCAACGCCACCGCGACTGCATCCCCCAACGCCACCGCGACTGCTGCCCCCAACGCCACCATGACTGCTTCCCCCAACGCCACCGCGACAGCAGCCACCGCGACTGCAGCCCCCAACGCCACTGCGACTGCAGCCCCCAACGCCACCGCGACGGCTGCACCCAACGCCACCGCGACTGCTGCACCCAACGCCACCACGACGGCTGCACTCAACGCCACCGCGACAGCAGCACCCAACGCCACCACGACTGCTGCACCCAACACCACCGTGACGGCTACATCCAATGCCACCGTGACGGCTGCACCCAACGCCACCGCAACGGCAGCCCCCAACGCCACCGCGACGGCAGCCCCCAACGCCACCGCGACTGCTGCCCCCAACGCCACCGCGACTGCTGCCCCCAACGCCACCGCGACTGCTGCCCCCAACGCCACCGCGACTGCTGCCCCCAATGCCACCGCGACTGCATTCTCCAACGCCACCGCGACTGCTTCCCCCAACGCCACCGCGACAGCAGCCACCGCGACTGCTGCCCCCAACGCCACCATGACTGCAGCCCCCAACGTCACCGCGACTGCTTCCCCCAACGTCACCGCGACTGCTTCCCCCAACGCCACCGCGACTGCTGCCCCCAACGCCACCGCGACTGCTGCCCCCAACGCCACCGCGACTGCTACCCCCAACGCCACCGCGACTGCTTCCCCCAACGCCACCGCGACTGCTGCCCCCAACGCCACTGCGACTGCTGCCCCCAACGCCACCGCGACGGCTGCACCCAACGCCACCGCGACGGCTGCACCCAACGCCACCGCGACTGCTTCCCCCAACGCCACCGCGACAGCAGCCACCGCGACTGCAGCCCCCAACGCCAATGCGACTGCAGCCCCCAACGCCACCGTGACGGCTGCACCCAACGCCACCACGACTGCTGCACCCAACGCCACCATGACTGCTGCACCCAACACCACCGTGACGGCTACATCCAATGCCACCGTGACGGCTGCACCCAACGCCACCGCGACGGCAGCCCCCAACGCCACAACAACGCCTGCCCCCAACGCCACCGCGACGGTTTCCCCCAACGCCACCGCGACGGCAGCCCCCAACGCCACAACGACGCCTTCCCCCAACGCCACCGCGACGCCTTCCCCCAACGCCACCGCGACTGCTGCCCCCAACGCCACCGCGACTGCTGCCCCCAACGCCACCGCGACTGCTGCCCCCAACGCCACCGCGACTGCATCCCCCAACGCCACCGCGACTGCTGCCCCCAACGCCACCATGACTGCTTCCCCCAACGCCACCGCGACAGCAGCCACCGCGACTGCAGCCCCCAACGCCACTGCGACTGCAGCCCCCAACGCCACCGCGACGGCTGCACCCAACGCCACCGCGACTGCTGCACCCAACGCCACCACGACGGCTGCACTCAACGCCACCGCGACAGCAGCACCCAACGCCACCACGACTGCTGCACCCAACACCACCGTGACGGCTACATCCAATGCCACCGTGACGGCTGCACCCAACGCCACCGCAACGGCAGCCCCCAACGCCACCGCGACGGCAGCCCCCAACGCCACCGCGACTGCTGCCCCCAACGCCACCGCGACTGCTGCCCCCAACGCCACCGCGACTGCTGCCCCCAATGCCACCGCGACTGCATTCTCCAACGCCACCGCGACTGCTTCCCCCAACGCCACCATGACTGCTTCCCCCAACGCCACCGCGACAGCAGCCACCGCGACTGCAGCCCCCAACGCCACTGCGACTGCAGCCCCCAACGCCACCGCGACGGCTGCACCCAACGCCACCACGACGGCTGCACCCAACGCCACCGCGACAGCAGCACCCAACGCCACCACGACGGCTGCACTCAACGCCACCGTGACAGCAGCACCCAACGCCACCGCGACGGCTGCCCCCAACGGCACCGCGACGGCTGCACCCAACGCCACCGCGACTGCTGCACCCAACGCCACCGCGACGGTTTCACCCAACGCCACCGCGACGGCTGCACCCAACGCCACCGCGACTGCTGCCCCCAACAGCACTGCGACAGCAGCCACCGCGACTGCAGCCCCCAACGCCACCACGACTGCTGCACCCAACGCCACCACGACTGCTGCACCCAACGCCACCGCGACGGCTGCCCCCAACGGCACCGCGACGGCTGCACCCAACGCCACCGCGACTGCTGCACCCAACGCCACCGCGACGGTTTCACCCAACGCCACCGCGACGGCTGCACCCAACGCCACCGCGACTGCTGCCCCCAACAGCACTGCGACAGCAGCCACCGCGACTGCAGCCCCCAACGCCACCACGACTGCTGCACCCAACGCCACCACAACGGCTACATCCAACGCCACTACGACGGCTGCACCGAACGGCACCGCGACTGCTGCACCCAACGCCACCCCGACGGCTGCACTCAACGCCACCGCGACTGCTTCACTCAACGCCACAGCGACGGCTGCACCCAACGCCACCGCGACGGCTGCACCCAACGCCATTGCGACTGCTGCACCCAACGCCACCACGGCGGCTGCATCCAATGTCACCGCAACTGCTGCCCCCAACGCCACCGCAACGGCTGCACCCAATGCCACCGCAACTGCTGCCACCGAAACGGCTGCACCTGATGCCACCGCAACGGCGACGTCCACCGCTACCGCAACGGCGGCACCATTCTCTTATCTGTTTCTCATATGTTCACTTATCTTCACGTATTTCTTTCTGTGGGTCAAGTAGCGTTTTACCCAGTTCAAGACCAACTGAATGATGCCATACCTTTCTAACTTATTAAGATATAATTATTGTGTCAAATGCTTTTGTTAGATCCATAAACAAAGCAGCTGCACATTGTTTACTCTCTATTGCGTTGGTCATTTCCTCAGTTATTACCATCGATGTTGAGATGATGGCTCTGTATCTGTATTGCTTGTCCGCGAGAGTTCCACTGTTATTTATGAATTTGCCCAATCGGTTGTAAAACAATGTTTCCAATATTTTAGAAAGTTGTGGAAGTAGGGAAACAAGTCTGTAGTTTGTAAACTGTTGTTTGTTTCCAGTCTTATAAAGCAGTCCAACTTTTGCAGTACTCATTTTGTCTGGGAATTGATCCGTTTGAAACGGTATGTTGCTGATATATGTTTAAGGTTCTGAAATCGCTTTAATAACCATTTTTTATTGTTTCCATATCAATTCTTTTACAATCATTTGAGGTCTTCCATTTACATTTCCACACAATTTTGATGACGTCCTTGGGGAACAATTAAAGAAGTTAGAGCTATGGTAACCCCCGACTGGATGTGGTCAAAAGGTTCTGGAAGACATGCTAGCATGCATGTTATATGGTCAATGACCCGTTGCAAAGTCTCACCTGTGCCTCTACAAAGACGTTTTACTTGTCGACGGGCATGTTTTTCGAACAATTGGCAGAAATTGTACAAACGTGTTGACTTTTCTCAGACCCGTGCTTAATGAAGTGGGACGCACAGAGAGAAGGTAGCGAGGTGTTTCACTGCTTGTGCTATCTACCTAGATTGTCTACCCAACATAGTTACTGACTTGATTCTGATGTCACTCTATGAACTTTTCTCCAACCAGTACACCAATTTCAAATGAGCAAGTAAGGATCTGCGTAAAGCCTTCAGTACCTGTGTTTCCATTACCCATTACCAAAACCTAAATATCGTATCAATATTAATATATTAATATATTAATATTCCATATTGAAGTGTATCACAAAAGCATGATGGAAACACTTTTTTTCGTTTAGAGGGCACTAAACACCGAAAGGGCGGGGCATCAATGCATGACAACGAGGGCAGACGGGTCGTCTTGGTCTTGCTTCCAATCGACGGCCTACGGGAGCGAGGCGACATTTACGCGTCCTGTGATTGGATACTCACTAGGTTGAGCCGCGGCGGTGCTATGCAGATCAGCAGAGCCACACCTGGGACCGTTAGCGGATGAATTTGAGAACACATACAGTTGATAGACTATTGCAATAGCCAATCAGATCACAAGTTGTTGACAGTACAAATTGTGAGTTCAAATATTTTATTTCTTTATTTTTTCAAATTTTATATTTTTTTGCAATTTTAATTTTGACAGTACCACATAAGATGTGTTTCAACTGCTGATGCGGGTTTATTGATTTTTAAATGCGCCAGAAAATAACCTGTTTTGTACACTGTTGATGTGGTTCAATACAGGGTAAATGTGTTCCTGTATAGTATTTCTCCAACAATCGTCATGTGGTGACATCGATGATGCTATTTTGAGAGGTCATCATTGAAGTCGGACATCACTGAAGGCCTAGGTGGGAAACGCATGGCCCGCCACTGATATATATATATATATATATATATATATATATATATATATATATATATATATATATATATATATATATATATATATATATATATATATATATATATATATTATATATATATCCATCCATCCATCCATCTTCTTCCGCTTATCCGAGGTCGGGTCGCGGGGCCAGCAGCTTAAGCAGGGAAGCCCAGACTTCCCTCTCCCCAGCCACTTGGTCCAGCTCCTCCCGGGGGATCCCGAGGCGTTCCCAGGCCAGCCGGGAGACATAGTCTTCCCAACGTGTCCTGGGTCTTCTCCGTGGCCTCCTACCAGTCGGACGTGCCCTAAACACCTCCCTAGGGAGGCGTTCGGGTGGCATCCTGACCAGATGCCCGAACCACCTCATCTAGCTCCTCTCCATGTGGAGGAGCAGCGGCTTTACTTTGAGCTCCCCCCGGATGGCAGAGCTTCTCACCCTATCTTTAAGGGAGAGCCCCGCCACCCGGCGGAGGAAACTCATTTCGGCCGCTTGTACCCGTGATCTTGTCCTTTCGGGCATAACCCAAAGCGGATCGATACAGCGTCCGCATTACTGAAGACGCCGCACCGATCCGCCTGTCGATCTCACCATCCACTCTTCCCTCACTCGTGAACAAGACTCTGAGGTACTTGAACTCCTCCACTTGGGGCAGGGTCTCCTCCGCAACCCGGAGATGGCACTCCACCCTTTTCCGGGCGAGAACCATGGACTCGGACTTGGAGGTGCTGATTCTCATCCCAGTCGCTTCACACTCAGCTGCGAACCGATCCAGCGAGAGCTGAAGATCTTGGCCAGATGAAGCCATCAGGACCACATCATCTGCAAAAAGCAGAGACCCAATCCTGCAGCCACCAAACCGGATCCCCTCAACGCCTTGACTGCGCCTAGAAATTCTGTCCATAAAAGTTCAGAACAGAATGGACAGAATGGGTGACAAAGGGCAGCCTTGGCGGAGTCCAACCCTCACTGGAAACGTGTCCGACTTACTGCCGGCAATGCGGACCAAACTCTGGCACTGATCATACAGGGAGCGGACCGCCACAATCAGACAGTCCGATACCCCATACTCTCTGAGCAAGGGTTAGGGTTAGGGTTAGGGTTAGGGTTAGGGTTAGAGAGCACTGCCCACAGGACTTCCCGAGGAACAAGGTCGAATGCCTTCTCCAAGTCCACAAAACACATGTAGACTGGTTGGGCAAACTCCCATGCACCCTCAAGGACCCTGCCGAGAGTATAGAGCTGGTCCACAGTTCCACGACCAGGACGAAAACCACACTGTTCCTCCTGAATCCGAGGTTCGACTATCCAGCGTAGCCTCCTCTCCAGCACACCTGAATAGATCTTACCGGGAAGGCTGAGGAGTGTGATCCCACGATAGTTAGAGCACACCCTCCGGTTCCCCTTCTTAAAGAGAGGAACCACCCCCCCGGTCTGCCAATCCAGAGGTACCGCCCCCGATGTCCACGCGATGCTGCAAAGTCTTGTCAACCAAGACAGCCCCACAGCATCCAGAGCCTTAAGGAACTCCGGGCGGATCTCATCCACCCCCGGGGCCTTGCCACCGAGGAGCTTTTTAACTACCTCAGCAACCTCAGCCCCAGAAATAGGAGAGCCCACCACAGATTCCCCAATATATATATATATATATATATATATATATATATATATATATATATATATATATATATATATATATATATATATATACATATATACATATATACATATACATATATACATATATATACATTAGAGATGCGCGGATAGGCAATTATTTCATCCACAACCGCATCACAAAAGTCGTCATCCACCCGCCATCCACCCGAACTAACATTTTATCAAAACCACAACCGCCCGCCACCCGCCACCCACCCGTTGTTATATATGTAATATAGACGACCATTTACTTTTGTGGTCATTGACAGCGATCGATAGCACTTCGGCTTTGACTGCCCGTTGCTGGAAGGATACTTCGTCTTCGACAGCTGCTGGAATCTGAAGAAATCGGTTATTGTTTTATTTTGTTCAGGCGCGAAACAGGACAGTCGCGTGCGGGTTAAGGACCCCCGGCAACTTTGTGACTTTATTGGACACAGCCCTGGAAGTAAATGGGGGGGGGGGGGGGGGTGTTTGTAGTGGGGAAGAAATTTGGCGTGACAGCTGCAGCAGTGCCTGATGAATAATTGCCTGTTTCAAAGAGTGCTGCTCCTTTTTCGTATGTGGGTAACAACATTTAACTATGTATTTTTTTTTTCTGAATTGGTTCAACTGCCACCCACCCGAATCTATTTAAAATCGTTTTTTTTTCATCATGCATCCGCCCGACCCGCGGATTATCCGCGGAGTCCGTGGTTGTGTCCGCAAACCGTGCATCTCTAATATATATATATATATATATATATATATATATATATATATATATATATATATATATATATATATATATATATATATATATATATACATATATATATATATATACACATATATATATATATATATATATATATATATATATATATATATATATATATATATATATATATATATATATATATATATATATATATATATGTATATATATATATATATATATATATATATATATATATATATACATTTATATATATATATATACATACATATATATATATACAGTATATATACATATGTATATATACACACATATATATATATATACATATATATATATATATACATATATATATATATACACACACATATATAATATATATATATATATATATATATATATATATATATATATATATATATATATATATATATATATATATATACATATATATATATATATACATATATATATATATATATATATATATATATATATATATATATATATATATATATATATATATATATATATATATATATATATATATATATATACATAGATATATATATGTTACGGCTCAGACTCCTGCCAACGCCTCTCATCCGTCTGTGCGCACCTGGCGTCTCCGCCCCGCAGCAGCCGCCAGCTGCAAACGATCACCGGCATTCTGCACACCTGCACTTAATGAAGGACCTGCCTTCATAAGCTCGCAGAACCTGCCAGGCGGCGCCGGAGTATAGTCTTCCGTACCTGTGTAAGCATCCAGTGTCTGGCCATCCCGCGATCCCCTGCGACTTCCATGTTTCCGTTGTGTCTGATATTCCTGTTGTCTTCCCGCAGCGCTTCCCGTGTTCCCCTGTGATCCCTTGTTGTTCCCCTTGCTCCCCCGGACTGCCTTTTGGATTCTTGACCTCCCGCTTGGACACGTTATTCTCTGACGCTTCTCTCTCGCCCCTAATCACCTGCCTGCCTCATGGACTTCCTCATCTCTCGTTCAACACTTTGGTAACACACACTTCAGCTAACTACACACATAGCCTTACACCACATACACGTATGGATCTAGTTCACACTCCACTCTATTGTTTATTTGTATAGTTTGATTATTATATATATATATATATATATATATATATATATATATATATATATATATATATTTTATATATATAATAAATCATTGTTCACACTTCCCCCTGGTGTATGTTTGCCGTCACCTCCCCTTAGTAAACCACAACAATATATATATATATATATATATATATATATATATATATATATATATATATATATATATATATATATATATATATATATATATATATATATATATATATATATATATACTAGGCCTGTGTGTATTACTTTTTGCTTTGCACGTGATGATTGATGCATTCAGGTCAAAATTGGGTGCATAGATATTGAAAAAAAAACATTCAAAATGCACATTATATGCTTAATATGTTTATTACATTCATGAAAGAATGTCTGTGTTATGTTCTCCAGTTGCTAGATATCCATCCATCCATAGTCTTCTGCTTGCATGGGTCCAAGTCAGCCTTTTGTCATTGCATGATAAAAAAGAAAGCTTAAATATGCACAAGACTGCAACAAACAGAGTTACTGCACATACCCGCAGTCTAAAGAGACTTTGCACACACAGATGACAGTAGTGTGTTACAGGCGATGTCATCCCAGCATTTGCCGACTGTTAACAAAAGCAAAATGTCAACTCTTCCTGACAAATAAAGTGACTGAGATTGGCCAGCAGTTATTGACGTAAGATTTACATGGAGAAGATACAAATATTCTCACATCTTAAATCAGTCATCAAATACTGTGACCTACCTTGATTGTTGGTCTGCAGACAGCACTCTCCTAGTGTGTCATCTGGATTTTGTGGACACCAGAAAGTTCCAGACATGCCAGTACCATCACTCTAAAACAGACCTGGGCATTGTACGGCCCGCGGGCCGCATCCGGCCCTTTGCGCATCCCTGTCCGGCCCGCGTGAGGCCAATCATAAATTACAAAATACATTTTAAAAAGTATCTATGTCGAGTGTGCAATACAACGGTGCTGCTTTTGTTTTGAAAAGCGTTATTTGTATTACTTCCGTGTGGACGTATGCGCGTGTGCAATTGTGAGTGAATTGAACGGCGCAATTACAAATTACAAAATAAAGTTTAAAAAACATCTATGTCGTGCGCGCAATACAACTGTGCTGCTTTTATTTTGAAATGTGTTATTTATGCCGTATGTCCGGGGGGAACCTGTGAGTGAAGGTGCATAGAGACAAGTGATGAGACGCTAAAAAAAAGAAAAGTTGATGAGGAATGGCGTGTTTCCAACAAGAGATGGACTGCCAAGTATTTCTTTACATAAATTAATGGTAAAGCCGTGTGCTTAATGTGTGGTACACAGGTTGCTGTGTTTAAATATCATTTTAATCGCCACTACACGAAGAAACACGAGGGAAAATACCGGAATGTGTCTGATGAAGCGCGCGCAAGGGAGGCTGATGCGTTGATGGTAAAACTGCAAACCCAACAAGGACTTTGTGCCATATTTCACACCCCCAGAGATGCAGCCGTCAGGACAAGTTTCGTCATTTCTCACAAAAGCGCCAGAAAAAGTAAGGCGTTTTCTGACGGAGAGTTTATTAAGGAGTGCTTATTGGACTTTGTTGCGCTGATAATGCCCGGAGACATGGACTGTTTTTCGCTAACTTTGGATGAGAGCTCTGATGCAGTCAATTAAAGAGACAACCACAGGTAATGACTTGTTCACAGAGGTAAATGCGTGTTGGGACAAGCTGGCAGGTGTGACAATCCAATCCACTTTATTTATATAGCACATTTAAACAACAACATGTTTCCAAAGTGCTGCACAACAATATTACAAACAATATTCAAATATTATCCTTAGCTCCACCAATGACTGAATAAAAAGAAAAAACAATTACATATAAAAACCAATATAAAAAACAATATAAAATAAATATGATTAAAAACTATTTTTAACAACAGATGGTTGTCCAAATCTGATGGGGACAAATGTTGGATAATGCAGGATAAAGTGACCATCAAAAGCAATCTGCTTTTGTATAAAGTTAAGTTAGGTTAAATTAAATTATTATTATTATTATTAATTATTATTATTATTATCATCATTATTATTTATCTTACGGTATATCAAAAATAATATTGAGCAAAATTTAATTGAAATATTGTCGTGTGGCCCTCCAGCAGTGCTCGGGTTGCTTATGCGGCCCCCGGTGAAAATTAATTGCCCACCCCTGCTCTAAAACCATCTTCCAGCCTGTACGAGTAGTGAACCATGTTTGCATCAAAACACACCAAAAAAAATGTTATTACCATTTGGCAAGCTCAGCCTCCAATCCATGCTTCTGATTGAGTCAAGGTCCGAAGGAATTTATGCTCGTCATCCTGGTGTATTGATGCAAGGTTCCCTGGTCTGGTATTGTCTCTGCAGCGGGTAGAGCCAGAGAAACACGTCTCTTACACACAAAACCGCCTGAGCATCAAATAATGCTACCCACCGGTCGTTGTGTTTTTGCCAGTTGGGTGGACAAAGTGACGCTAGAGTATGAGTATGGTTGGCAGCTGCATCTAGTGAGGACTAGCAAGAACCAGTGACTTTTCTGTTTCTGTGTGTCAATCCTGTAAAAGCACATTTTCTGGTCCCGACCAAAAAAATCAAACATTTATTTTTGTCTCTTATCGTTCACGCTGGTCTTTTTGTCATGGGAGCAGAGGCTGTGCAGTAAGAAACGTGTGCTAAAGTAAGGTTATTTTATATTCTGCTTGGTTTACCATCTTAGATTTCACAAAAAGCTGCTAAAATATACTTTTAAACAGTGCTAACATTTTGTTAGCAGATCCCCCTGATCAGGAACTCCCTTGGTGATCTGGGTGCATCTGTTAAAAGCAGCCTCAGAAAGCTTGGGGTTGTGTTGGATCAGTCCAAGTGTTTGGAGGGTCACGGTCATCAACTGACCAAAAACTGTTTTTATCATCTCAGAAATATTTCTAAAGTGAGAAATTTGTTGTCAAAATTGGATCTCAAAATGATCATTCAAGCGTTCATTTTGTCTCGCATTGACTATTGAAATTCTCTTTTCACTCTTCTCAACAAGTCAACACTAAAGAGACTTGAGACGGTACACAATGACTTTAGACCGGTGCACCCAGAACAGTCCATATCACCCCCGTTTTATCCAGTCTTCATTGGCTTCCAATTAAATTCCGCATTGAGTTTACAATTTTAGTCCTGACATTCCGTGCGTAGCATGATGGGGCCCCTCAGTACATCACTGACTTGTTATGCTCCTACTCTTCAGGGTGCAGCCTCCGGTCTTCAGGCCAGGGTATTCTAAAGATCCCGAAAACTCGTTTTAAATGTTGACAAGGTTCATTTAGCCTACTGATGTGTATTTATAAATGGTTGATTTATAAAGGCTAGTAAGGTAAAGTTTTGTACCTGACAAGTTTCCCTGCCTTCCGCCCGAAACGCAGCTGAGATAGGCTCCAGCGACCCCCCGCGACCCCAAAAGGGACAAGCAGTAGAAAATGGATGGATGGACAAGTTTCCATCCCACTACCTTAGGTGGGATGGAAACATCTATATAACACGTCACAGACGACGTCACGCTAACATCACGTGACACCTCTGATGAAGACTGCAGAAGCAAGGTAGCCGAAACTTGTCAAGTACAAAACTTTACCTTAGTAGCCGATATAAATCAACCATTTATAAAAACTTGTTTTAAAAGCCGTGGAGACCTGGCATTCCAGGCTATAGCTCCCAGACTCTGGAACAACTTGCACCAGTCCCTCCGTGATCTTGACTGTTGACACTTTTAAGAAACATTTGAAAACTTCTCTTTTTAGTAAAGCTTTTAGTTAATGCACCTTTTAACTATCATTTTTATTTCACTTTATATCCTTTTTATGACGTTGCCCCTGTTGTTTTCATTGAATTGTTCTTTTACTTCACTTATGTTTTGTACAGCACTTTGTGATTTTATCTGTGAAAAGCCCTAATGTACTTTCTTGTTCTCTCTTATGTTGTCACTTCTGCATGTTGTCATTTCTAGAGGTCAATTTGTGTCCTTGTTACGAAAAACTTTTTTGGACACTGAATTTATGTAACTGAATTTTTTTGCATTTGAATTATGCAAAGTGATTTTTTTTTAATCAAATGATCCTGACAATTTCATTAAATACAACTTTTTCAGCAAAATATGAATGTTTAAAATAAAGTATTTAACAATTCTGTGTAAAACAATTTGTGAAGAAAAATTCAGTGCAGAAATGTTGGTTACTTACAACAAAATCCTTTGAATATTCCTGCACTGACTTTTTTATAATACATTTTTACTCACTGAATTTTAACACATTATATTTTAACAAGCGTTTTCTTCTAAAAAAATACACAGTTTGCTCAGAAATGTTTGTTTAATGAAATTGTCAGCATGATCTGATGAAGACCCAACCCTGGAGCGGTCTGGCCCAGTGTTGGGATGATGGCGTTTACCTGGGACCAAACCAACCCTACTAGCAGAGCAAAGGCAACCGAAGCAAAGGTGACATTCTGCGCACGCAGCAAGTGGTCTTCTGATGCTCACCGTCAGCTGTAGCCAATGCCACCATTGCACAAAGAACTCAAGTCACAGTCAGCCTCTTAGCCAGGACGACGGAGCAGAAGTTGAGGATGACGGACTGAAAAACCTTTGAAGTCACACAAAAGAGCTGCTGAGTCGTCACAATCTGCATGAGAGATTGTGGGTACAAACCTGCAAGTGAGAGCTCATGGACAAGAGCTGCTCTTGTATAATGTCAGTTAACCTTGAACAGTTCATTTATTGCTGTGTTTTCTCTCAACTTGACTTTGATCTCTGTCAACAAAAATCAATGTATTATTCCATACAAATATTGAATCACACGCTTGAACAAACATGAGATAGACCGTAAATGTTTGTGTAAACAACACCAAGTACTGAAGATCACATTTGAGGGACTTTAAAGCGAGGGTGTCAAAAGTGCGGCCGGCAGCAAATTTGAAAGGGATAGGGTAAGAAATGTTATTTTTTTTATTACTGACACATCAGTATGGACAGTTCATCCGTTGTTGCAATATGAATGAACTTAATATTTCATGATGTATATTTTATTGTAAAACTGTTTTGAAAATGACCCCGCCTTCTGCCCGAATGCAGCTGAGATAGGCTGCAGCACCCCCCGGGACCCTGAAAGGGACACACGGTAGAAAATGGATGGATGGATGTTTTGAAAATGTGTGTATCAGAATTGAAGCAGCAGGTAAAAAAGATAATACAACTCTGAGTTAGTCAATTGGCATTTTATGTATTATAAATACCATTGAGCAACATACATGTTTCAGTTAAACAAACATAATATTTACATGACATAATATGATATGTTTTGAGGCAAGTTATACATTTCCGATTTGCTGTATTATTTCATGGCGATCCCTCGGTGTGTGTTGTGGTAATAAAGCATAGCTTTCTCATTTCAATGAGAGGGGAAAAAAATCACATAAAAAAATACATTATGATGTTGACTTTTTGTACTCTTTTTTAGGTGGCAAATAATTACAACATTGAAGATGCTTTGAAAATGACAAGAAAATGTGCTGGGGGAAGATGATGATGAAGGTGGAATGGCCACATCACAAGACCCTCAGGCCTCGCAAAGACCACCTTGCAAGGTGGCAGGAGACGAGGCAGAAAGAAGAAAAGATGGGAAGATAACGTCAGTCACTTGAAACTCGGTGAAGCAATGAGAGCTGTGGAGGACAGAGAGAGATTTACACTTTTCACTCATTGCAGCCATTTCATCAAAATCTAAAAAAGTTCATTTATTTTCTCATTAATGTACACTCAGCACCCCGTTTTGACAGAAAAAAGCTCAATGTAGAAATGTTTGCAAATTGATTCCAAAAGAAAAACTGAAATATCATATGGTCATAAGTATTCAGACCCTTTGCTGTGACACTCCAATCCAATCCAATCCACTTTATTTATATAGCACATTTAAACAACAAACATGTTTCCAAAAATATTAAAAACAAGATTCAAATACTATCCATAGCGCCACCAAAGACCAAATAAAAACAAAGTAATTAAATATAAAACCAATACAAAAACAATACAAAAATAAATATGATTAAAAACGATTTTAAAGGGTAAATCTAATTAGAACAATAAATAGAAATACACATTTAAAAACACAGAAGTCACGTAGTGTTAAAAGCCAGAGAACAAAAGTGGGACTTAAGACGAGACTGTCAGGGTTGTTCCTGACAGTTTGATCAAGTTTTAGTTTTCCTCTGCGTTTGTCTTAGTTTCCTGTCTTTAGTTCCTGTCAGTGCTTTTATTTTGTCTTCATTTCCTGATTGTCTCCCTAAGTGCTTTGTCCCCTCAGCTGTGGCTGATTGGCATGTGACCACACCTGGTGCCAGTCAGCCAGCTGCTATTTAAACCAGTCCTGCCCTCCAGTCACTGCTGGATCTTTGTCATTACAATACTTGTCACTTACCTTCTACCTATTTGACGTTGTAGCTCCGTCTACTTTTGTCCACTCCGCTTTAGTCATAGTTCCTTCGTGTCACAGTACGTGTTTTTGTTCAAGTTTGTTCTCCGCATTGTGCGCGCTAGTGATGGGTTGATGAGGCCTCATGAAGCGTTTCGACACATTGCAAAACTGTATTGATACTGTGTCGATACTGTGTCACTAAATACTGACATCTGCTGGACATTAAAAACCCCTACAGGCAACCTATGGACCGACTCAACTGACACTGATTTTATGACCTAGTATATACAATAATATAAACCAAGTCATTGTATTTCATTTAGGATTATTTCATATCTTCATTTAAATAAAAATATATTTTTATCTTTTTTAGATACAGTCAAATAATGTGAACATGTATCGTGACTAGGATGGTAGAAGGTGGGGATTGAACCCCAGTAACCAGCAACTCTCTCCACCAACTTCGCCACGCCGTCATTCCTGTACCTTCTCTAGTAACAGTAGTGATGGGTCCTGCAACACAGATGCATCGGCGCATGCGTCGAGCTCATAGAGCGAAACCCTGTGTCGGTGCGCGTACCGCTTTTAGAAAGTCACGTGACCGATCATGAGCTGCTTTGGTCACGTGACCGATACGCAAACTGTATCGCACTGACGCCTCCTCTGTGCCCTGTGAGCAACCTTCCCTCTAAGGTGCGCGCCTGCGAAATTGCGCAGTGCTCAAGCGTCCTCCGCGCACACCGTGCGCCGCACAGCCAATATATGCCGCGCACCAAATCAAAGCCATCTGAATTCTAAACAAAATAAACACATTTATTCTGTGTAATTTTGAAATGCAACTTTGAGTGACAGTGACAAGAAGCGGCCCTAACGGTGTTCGTCAACAACACGCATTGCGCCGCTTCCTAATAAACACAGTTTGGCGCGCAGGCGTCAGCGCGATACAGTTCATGAGCGGTCACGTGACCAGAACAGCTCATGAGCGGTCACGTGACCAAAACAGCTCGTGTTCGGTCACGTGACTTTCTACAAGCGATACGCGCACCGACACAGGGTATCGCTCTATGAGCTCGACGCATGCGCCGATGCATCGGTGTTGCCGGACCCATCACTAGTGCGCGCCTTTTGTTTGTTCCCTTTTGTTTGTGTTTTTGCCAAAGTAATTAATTAAATCATGTTTTCTCGCACTACGCCTGCCATCATCTCTGCATCTTGGGGTTCGTCACCAACAAACTTTGACAGAATGATCCAGCCAAATTCGAACCTCGCAGAGATGTCCATGGCGGAGAGGCTTAATAAAGCTTTGGAATGGGTGGCTAAATTAAAGAAGAGTTCGGCCGCTTTTAAAGCCCTCTCCCACCCACCCCTGTTGTCTGTGGGCCTAGCTGGGGACGTCTGGGATCCGTCCCTTTGGGGGGGGTTATGAGTAGCTGTGCAGCTGGGGAGGCACAGCTACTCACCCCAGTGGGTCTGCAAGAGATGGCGCCATCCTCTCCGGTGGACCAGCAGGGGTCGTCACCATCCTCTCCGGTGGGCCAGCAGGGGTCTCCACCATCCTCTCCGGTGGACCAACAGGGGTCTCCACTATCCTCTCCGGTGGTCCAGCAGGGGTCTCCACCATCCTCTCCGGTGGACCAGCAGGGGTCTCCACCACCCTCTCCGGTGGACCAGCAGGGGTCTCCACCACCATGCACTCCGGTGGACCAGAAGAGGGCGCCACCACCATGCACTCCGGTGGGCCAGCAGCAGAGGGCGCCACCACCATGCACTCCAGTGGGCCAGCAGCAGAGGGCGCCACCACCATGCACTCCGGTGGGCCAGCAGCAGAGGGCGCCACCACCATGCACTCCGGTGGGCCAGCAGCAGAGGGCGCCGCCACCATGCACTCCGGTGGGCCAGCAGCAGAGGGCGCCGACACCATGCACTCCGGTGGGCCAGCAGCAGAGGGCGCCGCCACCACCCTTTCCGGGTGGCCAGCAGAGGGCGCCGCCACCATCCTTCCCGGTGGGCCCTCCCACGCCGGCGGTCGAGCCGCCTTGACAATTGCGGCGGCGTTCAACATGCCGTCGCCACCTGACTCTTCCCCGCTGGTTGCGTGGACACTTGGCCTGGCGGCCCACCTCCTTGTCCTCCCTCCACCCTCCCTTGACTTTGGACTGTTTTTTTTTTGGGTGGGGGGGATTTTTTGATTACGTCTGGTATCCGTTATGGGAAGGGGGGCTACTGTCAGGGTTGTTCCTGACAGTTTGATCAAGTTTTAGTTTTCCTCTGCGTTTGTCTTAGTTTCCTGTCTTTAATTCCTGTCAGTGCTTTTATTTTGTCTTCATTTCCTGATTGTCTCCCTAAGTGCTTTGTCCCCTCAGCTGTGGCTGATTGGCACGTGGCCACACCTGGTGCCAGTCAGCCAGCTGCTATTTAAACCTGTCCTGCCCTCCAGTCACTGCTGGATCATTGTCATTAGAATACTTGTCACTTGTCACTTCTACCTATTTGTCGTTGTAGCTCCGTCTACTTTTGTCCACTCCGTTTTAGTCATAGTTCCTTCGTGTCACAGTAAGTGTTTTTGTTCAAGTTTGTTCTCCGCATTGTGCGCGCCTTTTGTTTGTTCCCTTTTGTTTGTGTTTTTGCCGAAGTAATTAATTAAATCATGTTTTCTCGCACTACGCCTGCCATCATCTCTGCATCTTGGGGTTCGTCACCAACAAACTTTGACAGAGACTTAAAAGAGTCCACTGTGAGAGCAGTTGAAACATGGAGGGGCAGAGTGTTCCAGAGTTTAGCCCTGTCTCCCCTGGTTTTAAGTCTGGTCTTGGGCACCACAAGCTGGATTTAGCTCTCGGACCTCAGAAGGGAGTGTAAATTTGGATGAGGTCCAAGATATAATGTCAGTCAGTTATGTAATGCCAGTCCATGCAAAGCTTTAAAAGCAAACCGCAACATTTTAAAATCAATTCTAAAATGAACAGGGAGCCTGTGCAAAGTCTGAAGAATTGGGGTTATATGCTGGCCTTTCCTGGCCCCTGTTAAAAGTCCTGCTGCCGCGTTCTGGACTAACTGCAACTGGGAGAGAGCTTTTTGGCTAATGCCAGCCTAAAGTGCATTGCAGTAGTCCAGGCCACTTCAAATAAAAGCATGCACGACTTGTTCAGAAAGGTTAAACGATAAAAACAGTTTCACTTTTGCTAAAAGACGAAGATGATAAAAACACGATTTTAAAAGGCCATTGACTTGTTTGTTAATTTTAAACTCACTGTCTATAGTGACACCAAGGCTGGTGACTTTGGGACGCACATATGGCATATTAGTTATACTTGTATAGCGCTTTCCTACCTTTTTAAGGAACTCAAAGCGCTTTGACACTATTTCCACATTCACCCATTCACACGCACATTCACACACTGATGGCGGGAGCTGCCATGCAAGGCGCTAACCAGGACCCATCATTTTGCAATGGTCCCAAGTCAGTGAGGGCCGGACCAAAAACTAAAATTTCCGTTTTTCCCTCATTCATTATTAAAAAATTCTGGGCTAACCAAGCCTTGACGTGGCATAGACAGTTGAGAAGGGGTGTCAGGGGGCCATGGCCTTTTGAAATCGGCATATAAATTTGGCAGTAATCAGTATAAAAATGATAAGACACTCAATGCCTCTTAAAAATCTCTCCAAGAGAGAGGAAGAGCAAACAGAATAGATCCCTGGGGGACACCACAGTAAAGCGGAGCAGAAGAAGAGGTGGCGTCCCCCAGCCTGACAGAGAAGGACCTCTCTGACAGGTAGGATCTGAACCTCTCTAAAATAATTGTGTGGTCGACTGGGTCAAAGGCAGCTGACAGATCTAATAGGTGTATAATTGTTTGGTTGTCAAATGTTAAGGTGGTATTATTAAATAGGTGTATAATTGTTTGGTTGTCAAATGTTAAGGTGGTATTATTAAATGGGTGTATAATTGTTTGGTTGTCAAATGTTAAGGTGGTATTATTAAATGGGTGTATAATTGTTTGGTTGTCAAATGTTAAGGTGGTATTATTAAATGGGTGTATAATTGTTTGGTTGTCAAATGTTAAGGTGGTATTATTAAATAGGTGTATAATTGTTTGGTTGTCAAATGTTAAGGTGGTATTATTAAATGGGTGTATAATTGTTTGGTTGTCAAATGTAAAGGTGGTATTATTAAATAGGTGTATAATTGTTTGGTTGTCAAATGTTAAGGTGGTATTATTAAATAGGTGTATAATTGTTTGGTTGTCAAATGTAAAGGTGGTATTATTAAATAGGTGTATAATTGTTTGGTTGTCAAATGTCCCATCCATCCATTTTCTACCGCTTAATCCCTTCTGGGTCGTGGGGTGGGCTGGAGCCTATCTCAGCTACAATCGGACGGAAGGCGGGGTACACCCTGGACAGGTCGCCACCTCATCGCAGGTTGTCAAATGTTCAGGTGGTATTATTAAATAAGTGTATAATTGTTTGGTTGTCAAATGTTAAGGTGGTATTATTAAATAAGTGTATAATTGTTTGGTTGTCAAATGTTAAGGTGGTATTATTAAATAAGTGTATAATTGTTTGGTTGTCAAATGTTAAGGTGGTATTAAAAATAACTTTTTTTTTCAGCAAATGGCTGTAATGAAAAAGAAGTGAACAATTTAAAGGGGTCTGAATACTTTCCATACCCACTGTATATATATTATATAGATGGACAAATAGATACCTTAATGATCTCCAAAGAAAAAATCACATTTTCAGCAGGTTGTCATAAAATTGACACAGGGGGTATACAAGTTTTATATATATAAAATATAATATATAGTATATATATAATACATAGTACATACACTATATTGCCAAAAGTATTTGGCCACCTGCCTTGACTCACATATGAACTTAAAGTGCCAAGGTTGGGAGCATGGAATTGTCCAAAATGTTTTGGTATCCTGGAGCATTCAAAGTTCCTTTCACTGAAGCCCAACTCCTGAAAAACAACCCCACACCATAATTCCTCCACCAAATTTCACACTTGGCACAATGCAGTCCGAAATGTACCATTCTCCTGGCAACCTCCAAACCCAGACTGGTCCATCAGATTGCCAGATGGAAAAGTGTGATTCATCAGTCCAGAGAAGGCCTCTCCACTGTTCTAGAGTCCAATGGCGACGTGCTTTACACCACTGCATCCCACACTCTGTATTGGACTTGCTGATGTACTGTATGGCTTAGATGCAGCTGCTCGGCCATGGAAACCCATTCCATGAAGCTCTCTGCGTCCTGTACGTGGGCTAATTGGAAGGTAACATGAAGTTTGGAGCTCTGTAGCAACTGACTGTGCAGAAAGTCGGCGACCTCTTTGCACTTTGCGCTTCAGCATCCACTGACCCCTCTGTTAGTTTACGTGGCCTACCACTTGGTGACTGACTTGCTGTTGTTCCCAAACTCTTCCATTTTCTTATAATAAAGCCACCAGTTGACTTTGGAAAATTTAGGAGAGAGGAAATTTCAGGACTGGATTTGTTGCACAGGTGGCATCCTGTGACAGTTCCATACTGGAAATCACTGAGAGTGGCCCATTCTTTCACAAATGTTTGTAGAAACAGTCTCCATGTCTAAGTGCTTGATTTGATACACCTGTGATTAGTGATTAGGACACCTGATTCTCATCATTTGGATGAGTGGCCAAATACTTTTGGCAATATAGTATATATATATATATATATATATATATATAATATATATATATAAATATATAAATATAAATATATATATATATATATATATATATATATATATATATATATATATATATATATATATATATATATATATATATATATATATATATATATATATATATATATATATATATATATTTTATGTCTGTCTGTCTGTGTGTGTTTTTAGTATTCATTTTACAAAATAAAAAATGTCCCCACATTCTTTGACTTTTCAGTATGTGGCCATTGGTGGAAAAAGATCGGACAGCCCTGCCTAAAATGTTCCTCGCGGTCAATCCAAGACACCACTTGGACAGCCTGCGACAGTAGATTTTAAGAAGGACATTTTCTGCCCCTGTTCATGGTCCCGGATGGCGTGGGTTGAGTGACAGGGTCCAACCTGGACTGATGGTAAATCCAGCAGCCGCCAGATGTCAAACCACTTACCGTCACGGGTGTGATGCCAAGGTAAATTATGATGTAGGTTTTGCCTACACTGGCAAATACTAAGTTTATTGACAAAACGGGGGCAAAGTTTGAGTTTGCAGAAGCTTATCGCATCCAACTTTGCTCAGCAGCCACGCTGAGAGACACCCGTGTGGCATGAAATGTTAACAGGAAAAACATGCATTGTGCACACAGAAAGAGTCCAGACAACAAGACATTTCTTCTTTCACTGCTTCAAAAACTGCACAAGAGTTGGTATCTTTCAAAAAATGACATCATATTTTATTTCACAATGTTTCTGTTGTTGCATCATGTTTGTTTGGATTGTACCACTTGATGAATCACTTTGTGAGCTCTCTCTGTGAGAAGTTCTTTATAAATGTATTTACTCACTTTTTGGTCATGAAATCATGGCCAAGTTGAAGCTGCCGCAGTGGTGACGTAGACATCTGTTTTCTAGATGGGCTGGATGGTGCGTTGCCCTTTCATGTGTGCTGAACTCTGATCTTCTGTTTGTTATAAAGCACAGCAGGAGAGGAACACCACCATTGGGTGCAGCTCTGTGCTAAGATGAGGCCCTCAACAACATCTCTGCTTTGCACTATGATGGCACTGACTGCAGTCCACGGTGAGCCCATTGAGCTTTTTCTCTTCTTTCTGCATTTGAATGCTATGAATGACGTGTTGTACCAAGCACAGAGTCCATACCTCATCCTACGGTCTATGCCTTTCCTTACCCAGGGAGAACATTTGGTGTAGTCTGAAATGTCATCTTGTTCCTCAGGACACATCCTGTCCAACAGTTCTTGTCCTGGCAATTGGACCGATTCAGGGGACCGCTGTTTCCGCTTACTTCCCAATCCCATGATCTGGTCTACAGCTCAGGTAATTAGGAAGATTTTTTGTAGTGTACTTGCTCAGTGTTGGCGTTCACACACTATTTATGTCATTTTATGCATTTAAATCAAAAAGGACGCGAAATTCAGGAAGTCCAAGCGTCGCAGGGATTTTTTTCTTTTTTACATATTATCGCTTTCCGCGGGGGTTTTGTTTACCATATTACCCGGACTATAAGGTTGAGCTTACCCACCTCAATGCTTTTGAAGCGTTGGAAGGGGTGAATGTTGTCTGTCTATCTGTGTTGGCCCTGTGATGAGGTGGTGACTTGTCCAGGGTGTACCCCGCCTTCCGCCCAAATGCAGCTGAGATAGTCTCCAGCATCCCCGGCGACCTCGAAAGGGACAACCGGTAGAACATGGATGGATGGATGGATGTTTTAAAGCCATTTCTAATATAAAGTACTATACAGTTTTTACTTATATCTGTCAGTAAACTCGCCATGAAAGCACTAAAACATACCGGTGTAGTGAGTTTACATTATTCACCAAAGGAACTTTAGTTATTAGAGAGTTCCGGTCGGACACTTTTTCACAGACACATTTCCGGTGTTGTTGTTGTTGTTTCCGGATGAGGAGATGCTGCTCCGTTATTGATTGAAGTAAAGTGTGAATGTCATTAAAACAGTTAGCGCCATCTTTTGACACTTCTTCCACTCCCGTCCTTGCACGCTACACCGCTACAACAAAGATGACGGGGAGAAGACGCTGTCCAAGTGGAGGCATGTAAATAAGACCGCCCACAAAACGGCGCATCCTGAAAAGACTGTCAGAAAGCGACTTGAAGATGATCTGCAAAACATCATCTATGCAATATTTTGAGCAAAGAACCACCATTACATGTTATGTAGACCACAAGGAAGTCTTTTACATTTAGAAAAAATATAAAGGGACAAGCGGTAGAAAATGGATGGATATACAATATGACTGCGCCCTATAATCCGGTGCGCCTAATATGTGAAAACAGATTAAAAATCGACTATTCATCGACAGTGCGGAAAATACGGTATATTTGCCGGGTGAAATTATTAATGATTTATTATTGGTCGATTTCAAAGTAATGCACTTTCCGGTACTGTTTCTTAAATGTAGATTCGCCGAAAGTTTTACCGATCACAAATACTGCGTTTGTTTTCTTTTTTGTTATTTTTTTATGAATTAAGTAAGATTTATGGCAACATTTTTCCAAAACACAATATAGAATGTGAGATGTAACAGGATAATGTATACATTTATCATTTGTTTTCAAAATGATTACAAATAAATGGGACCCCAAAGATTTACTGACTATTGACTTGATGGGGACCCTGGGAAGATTCCTAGTGCCAACACTGCTTGCTGACTTTGTCAACTGGCATCTCGTTGTGGTCTTTCTTTGTGTACAGAAACATTGTCAGGCCATGGGGGCCAACCTTGCATCAGTACACAACTTTAGCGAGGTCGACTTGATTCATCGCATGGCAGGAAGCCAGACACCTGTGTGGATTGGAGGCTCATCTTGCCAAGAGGTCACTTGGATTTGTGCATCATTTCTTTAACATCTGGATGTTGACATGTCCATCAAAAAATATTAAGATTGTATGGATTTGCTTGTTCTCTTCATATTTCTTCTGCTGTGTAGAAAAATATGTGGCTCTGGAGTGACGGAACAGAACTAGACTATACGTACTGGTGTCCAGGTCACCCAGAACCAGACTCAAATGGGTGCTGTCTATATATTTCTCCTAAAGGTGACTAAAAGACAAATTAATACCACATGTGTCATGTCTTAAAGGTCCTGTATTTTGCAAAATGGACATTTTAAAACATTCTCACAATGATATACTTTATCTCCATAAAGTCTGTTTATGAACACCAAAGGCCTGATCTAATAAACGTTTGCGTGCAAACTTGATAGCAAACGCAAAGCTGATCTACTAAGCTAATGCACAGAGGATTGCTCATCTTCAGTAAGCAAAATAAGGAGCGAAATCCATTTCACTGTTTTCATGAATATTCAGAATATATGCTGATGACCAAAACGCCAACAATACTGGGAGGAGAAGATGCAAATATAATCATTCAATACACGCAATGTGATTTATTAAGACTAAAACTGTTCTGCGGATGCTATTTAGGATACTTATTCAGCACCTTTGAAATCTATGCGCAAACTGACACAGTTACACGGACGGCTGTGAGAAAGGAGCTGGATTGCGCTGCAAAGACATGATAGACAGATAATCCTTGGTCCTATGTGTGTGTCAACATGTACTGTATGGACTTCCATCCATCCATTTTCATGAATAAAAAATATCAGAAATATTGTATATTCAGCAATATCATTATATAATTGTACTAATGCTGGATGACTTAAGGGGATGATTTTAACAAATTGAATTTGGTGTCTGATGGTGTTTTTGTTATGGCATTCCATTTTTTCATTTATGAAATATTTTACTATAATGTATGTCCTATATGAAAAAAATCATATTTCAATATGCATTTTCTTGCGTTGAGATCATTCCAGTTGTAATGGTTTATCGCCTCACTGCGTCAATGTGCTAAAAATACTTTTAGTTGTCTATAGATTACGATTCTATGTTGCAGAAAAGGTGGTACCGATTATAGAAATGTGCTGCTGGTTCAACATTGCAAAAACCCACAGGTTGGAGGACATATTAACATGAATGTTAAGTTAAAGTTAAAGTTAAAGTACCAATGATTGTCACACACACACACTAGGTGTGGTGAAATTTGTCCTCTGCATTTGACCCATCCCCTTGGGGAGCAGTGGGCAGCAGTGGAGGGAAATGAGTGTTTCCATGGGCACATCATGCAAAATGATCATTTAAATTGGGCAGTTTGAGTAGGTCACACGCAAAACGCAATTCTATAGATTTGTTTATTGTATAACACACGTTTAGCGCACGGTATTTGGATCTCAATAGATCAGGCCCTAAATGTGAGAAAATTCTATCACCTTCCTTACTTGTGTGCTACACGTTTGAGAGAAGAAAAGAAAGCTAAAGAAGTCTGTCCTCTGTGAAAAACTAAATTAAATAAAGTCTGGCTTTGCTACACATCTTAAAAATGATTGTATTTTTCTTTAGTGAAGAGACTAACCTAAAATGAAGTTGCTGCTAACGTTAGCATTGTAGCTCACATAGCTATGCTAATGTTGCTAACATTTGTGTCTTTCTATCCCACTCCTTAATGTTTTGTTGTTATACTGTAACAGTTGAACAATATTGGACCTTTAACACCAAGCATTGATATCAATCTACAAAAACGTTGACGTTTACTGATTCTTTTTGGTGTTTGCAGATGGAAAGTGCTGGGAAGAGTTTACATGTAACAACTTCCATCCCTCAGTCTGTGTCATGAATCATACTTAACAGAGCCCTCGAGTACAGAAATAATTGAAAGTGTCAGTGCCTCTGACAATTGTGAATAAATCAAACTTGTCCACAAGATGTGTCTTTGTCCTTAATGGCTGCAGATGCTGACTTTTTTGAGCAGAAGTATAAACTAATTTCTCACCAAGTCTGAATGTTATGAAACCAACTTGACCACGATGATACCGCTCAGGTCTATACTCGGCCAAATCAGTCGATGCCTGAGTGTCTGATTGCTTATCCATCAAACTCCATCCATCCATCCCTCCATCCATTTTTACCGCTTGTCCCTTTAGGGTTAGGGTTGGGGTTAGGGTTAGGTTTAGGAGTAGGAGGGGGTGGGGGCTAGGGAATTAGGGTGAGAGGCACTGTCCATCGATGGCCTGCCAGATTTGATTTTTATTAAGGATCCCCATTAGCTGGTTGCCTCAACAACCCACTAGGGTTAGGGTTAGGGTTAGGTGTAAGGGTTATGGTTAGGGTTAGGGAAATTGGAAGGGGTTCGGATAGGCACAGTCCAATCGACAATCCGACAGAGTGATGCCCCCACCAGACGCACACCCCCCAAGGACCCCGAATGAAAACTGTGTTTGACTATGTGTCAAACACATAGTCAAGCTTTGAAAATCATACGACGCGCGTTTCGGCCTATCTGGCCTCATCAGGTATGAAACTTGAAAATTTGGCTTCATCACTTCTCCTAAGTCAGTTGCCCCCTCAACTGCTGTAGGTAAAATAAGCCGCGAATGCAAGAAGAGGTTTTTGTAAAAGAGCTAGCAGGGGGCGTGGCTTATGCCCTCAGCTGCAATGAATCGCCCTTCTAGAGCAGGGGTCACCAACCTGTTTGAAAGCAAGAGCTACTTCTTGGGTACTGATTAATGCGAAGGGCTACCAGTTTGATACACACTTAAATAAATTGCCAGAAATAGCCAATTTGCTCAATTTACCTTTAACTCTATGTTAATATTAATAATTAATGATATTTATCTTTGTGGAAACCTAGGGTTAGGGTTGGGTTAGGGTTAGGGTTAGGGTTAGGGGTTGGGGTTAGGGTTAGGTTTGGGTTAGGGTTTGGGTTAGGGGGAGGGGCAAAGGGAGTGCACTGTCCGTCTGCAACCCGTCAAGGCGACGCCCTCGCCAAACGCAGGACCCCCGGGACCCCATCCGACATAACTCCCATTGCGTGCGCTCAATGTGGTGGCAGACACACTCAAAAAACATTTGCGGCTGTCCAACGACGCGTTTCGGCCCCCTAGGCCTCGTCAGGTTGGCTTTTGACCTCATGCCTACTGGGACGCTACTAATTCCCTAGTAGGTGGAGCACTTCTAATCTCCTGAGGCTTCCCTATTTGTCTTCACGGCCGGATGTCCCCTCATCACGGCCGGAGAGGGAATGAGCCTGCTGGCAGGAGGAGGATATATAGGTGAGCTGCAGGGGGGCGGGGCTTAAGCTCCCCACTGCAGTGTCGCCAGCGACTACTCAAACCTAAAGATCAAAGGTTTTCCTACATGTGTGATGTGTCCCCCCGACATATGATGGGCATCACACAGTGGACAAACACCCAGGTAAGTATGATGTTGTTTGGTACCTGTATTAAAATGTTTGCTTTGATCTACCTGTCTCCTGTGTTTATTGATTGAGGTGTCTGAGCCCCTCACCACATTTCGAAAACAGGGCCGCGGGGGACGCACGAACGGCAGGGCGCCACCAAGTGACGGATTGGAGGCACTGGCGGGTTAGGTTTGGGTTAGGGTTAGGGTTAGGGGGAGGGGCAAAGGGAGTGCACTGTCCGTTTGCAACCCGTCAAGGCGACGCCCACGCCAAACGCAGGGTTAGGGTTAGGGTTAGGGTTAGGTTTTGGGGGATTAAGAAAGAAAGAGCGGGAGAGAGAGAGTGAGAGAGAGAGAGAAAGGGGGAGGGGTTTGTGCACGGTCCGTTAACTCCCCGCCAAGGCAACGCCCCGCCAGACGCAGAACCCCCCGGAAGTCCCCAAAGGAGGCCAACCAGATAACACCCACAAAGTCAGACATTTTGCACCCCATTTAGACATCCCCCCGATATATGGGTCATGTGTGGTGGGCCCGCCCATTTACGGAACCAGCGTGTCAGCCCGTCAGTGGGGGACTTCCAAGTCACCGCACCGACATGTGTGGCTGGCTGGACAACGATGGGCGTGAGCGAGCTGTAGTCAGGAGGAACGATGCGTTCAGGACTCGGTCGTCTCATCCTCTCCGTCTCAGGTCGCCTGCAGGTGGGAGGGGGTGAACCACAAGTCGCACTCTGTACCTGGGGCGCGCGGGGTCCGATGTTCCACGGTCTCAGGTCACTCACGGGCCGTCTGCGTTCTCGCCTTCGTCTGCCGTCTTGCGTCACAGGAGCGGAGCAGGAAGCTTCTGCGTGTGTGCTGGAATCTTGTGGAGTCATCAGAACAGCCGGCGCCAAGCAGGCAGGAGGAGGGAACTCGCCGCCAATCTCCACCATGGCCTGAGGTTTCTGGGATGCAGAGACAGGCTTCGTCGTCCCGGCGTCATCGCTCGGTCCTGGTGGAACCGCTCGCTCGTTGTGGCCTTTGGGTGTCATCATCAGCGAGGCTATATGGCTCTCCGCCAGTTGTAGGGTGTCAAAAGTCATCCTTGTGCCAAACTTCTTTTTGGCCCAGTTGGAGGCAATAAAAAAGGAAGACCTCCAATTGTATCCAATTATAGGAGTCAGCTTGTCCTTTTCAATTTTTAATGCGTTTAAATAATGCCTCTTCAAAATGTCCATAGTTGCGCCGGCCCAATTTCTGGCGTTAATTACAATTAAGGCCTGCGTGTCCGCATTGTTTAATGCAGGCCTTATTCTGTTGGGTTAGGGTTAGGGTTAGGGGTAGGGTTAGGGTTAGGGTTGGGTTTAGGGTTGGGGTTAGGGTTAGGGTTAGGGTTAGGGGGTTAGGGTTAGGGTTAGGGTTAGGGGGTTAGGGGGTTAGGGTTAGGGTTAGGTGTTGGGGGGTTAGGGTTTGGGGGAGGGAAATGGGAATATGCACTGTCCGTCAACAGTCTGCCAGAGTGACCCCACACCCAGCGCACCCCCCCCCAGGGGACCCCAATCGAACAACGCCGAGAGTGGTGTCAGACACATCAACCAATTTCTTAATTTTTGTTAACATGCAACGCGTTTCGGCCTTCTTGGCCTCGTCAAGCATGTAAAGCTTCAACATTTGAGGTCTCCAGCAAGATGGCCACCTCATCCGCTGGAGCCTTTTTCCAAATGGAGCTGTGGAAGAGGGAGGATTTTACTGGAGCTCTGCAGGGGGCGGGGCTAAATCTCACACCTGCAGTCGTTAAGTCCGCTCATCAGACAGCCGAGGAAGAAGCCAGGTGTGGAGAAATCAGTCCAAAATAAGGGTTAGGGTTAGGGTTAGGGTTAGGGTTAGGGGGAGGGGCAAAGGGAGTGCACTGTCCGTCTACAACCCGTCAAGGCGACGCCCACGCCAAACGCAGGACCCCCCGGAGAGAGTTAGGGTTAGGGTTAGGGTTAGGGTTTAGGGTTAGGGTTAGGGTTTAGGGTTAGGGTTTAGGGTTAGGGTTAGAGGGTTAGGGTTAGGGTTAGGGTTAGGGTTAGGGTCAGAGGGTTAGGGTTAGGGTTTGGATTAGGGTTGGGGTTGGGGTTGGGGTTAGGGGGTTAGGGGGTTAGGGTTAGGAGGATGAAAAAGGGAAAAAGGATGCACTGTCCTGCTACAGCCCGCGCCGGTAACGTCCACCTCCAACGGTAGACCCTCAGGGCACCCTGCAAGAAAGAAATCACACTCAGCATTAGATGTGATGTCAAACACATGTTGGACCTGACTCCAGCGACGCGTTTCGGCCCTCTAGGCCTCCTCAGGCTGGCTGTGGCTTCTCCATGATTTCTCTACAGCGCGATGTCCTCGTATCGAGCGCTGTGAGGGAGATGTGCCTGTCTCAGGAATGGAGGAGGTTTTAAGCTGGAAGGGGGCAGGGCTAACACCCTCAGCATCAAAGCAATAAGATATTTGCTTTGCGTTAGGGTTAGGGTTGGGGTTGGGGGTAGGGGGTAGGGGGTTGGGTTGGGGTTGGGGTGGGGTTGGGGGTTGGGGGTATGGGGGTATGGGGGTTGGGGGTTGGGGTTGGGGTTGGGGCACACTGCACCAGCATCTCGGTCGGCACCTTAAGTTTTGAATAAAGTCAAACTACACGGGCAGACATTTATCACGTCAATAATCTTCCCCGCTCACGCTGCTCCTCACGTTCATCCCGGCCTGACTTATGTCATATAATAACTGTTCATGTGTGGACTATTAAGCTAGTGGCCATGGTGGAAGTTACCAAGCTAGCATGCAAAGTCGGACTTTAAAAGTCAAGTTCGCCCCCACAAACAATACACGAAATGTGGTATATAGCATGAATACACTAGCGGTACAGTTACAGTAATATAAAAAAAAAAGAATACTTACCAAAGACCAATCTCCACCTTCCTTCTCGGTTCCTGCTGATGCGGTCCACTCCCGCCAGAAGACGTTATGCTAATGAGTTATGCCCGCCAAGATGATATGCGCATGCGCAAAGGGCGGCTCCAAGTTCTGAACTCTTTTATTTTGCGTTGATCAACATCAAATCAATCCCATTGGATCAATTATGTGAAATGTTATGTTTCACTGATTAAATATATATGTGTATACTTTAAAGCTAGATATTTTTGAATCAATTTGTTAAGATTGTATATATCTGCGCTCTTACTCTGTGTGTTTATTGTAGAGGTTGGATGTTGTAGCGCATGTTCTCCACTTGGGGCGCTCTGGTGCTGTGTAGTGTTTAACACCGCAGCAGTTGTGTGTTCAACAGAAGAAGAAGAAAATAAAGTATCCTCGGAGAGAGGACGTTGATGATCGAACTCGAATAAAGTGTCGTTCATGTGCACGCATAAAGAACTCCAATAAGCTCAAACACCTTAACAGGTTATGGGCCCAGGAACCCCAGCGATTCCAGCCACCTCAAGCAAACAACGCAAGGTAGCGTTGAGTCGACGCATGGACAGAGAAGCCAAGAAAGTTTGCAGGTGTGGACTTGAGCTAACAGAGGAGAACTGCTTGACCAAGGATAAAGGTCATGCAAACGTGAAGTATTACACGGAGCATAAAGTAGCGTGTACCCTCGAAGAAGAAGTAACCGCGAAGTATTACACGGAGCATAAAAGGGACTTTAGCCAAAGTAGCGCATACTCTCGAAGAAGAAGTAACCGCGGTAAAGTTTGAGCTAATTAGCATAGCACAGTGCTAAAGTGCGGAGATTAAACAAAGATGGCGGCTCGTACTACTGGAGCAGTATCCCCGCAGCTGTACTTTGATGGATCCGAAAGCAAGTATGACCTTTGGGAAGCAAGGTTTTTGGGACACTTACATATTTTAAAGTTGAGAGACACTGTTCTAAATGAACCAGTAGGAGAAGAGCAAGCAGCAGCGGACAGAATAAAGAATCCAGACTGCTATGCAGAGCTCATAAGGTTGATCGATGATAAAAGCTTGTCTTTAATAAGACATGATGCTACATACGATGGCAGGAAAGCACTGAAAATACTGAGGGACCACTACTCAGGAAAAAGCAAGCCACGAATAATCAACTTGTACACGTCCTTGACAAAACTACGGAAAGCAGACGTAGAGTCAACTATGGACTACGTCATCAGAGCAGAAAACCTGATTACAGCACTTTGTGATGCCGGTGAGACTCTCAGTGATAGTCTGATCATAGCCATGATTCTTGGAGGCCTACCTGACTCTTACAAGCCATTGGCTGTACATGTAACAGAATGAAGACAATGTGACATTTGCAGATTTCAAAAGAAGATTACGTATTTACGAAGAGTCAGAGAAAATTAGTACTGCTGAGCCAACAGACAATGTGATGAAAACGTTCACAAGACAGGATAGAAATATCCAGAAGAAGTACACCAGCAGCACCTAAAGTAGAAGTGAAGATGGAGATCTGACATGTTTCAAATGTGGATTAAAAGGACACAGAGCAAGAAATTGTATCCGAAAAGTGTGGTGCAACTTTTGTAAGAGCAACACACACCAAGAAACCATATGCAAAAAGAAAGATAAACGAGACAACGTCAGAAAGGTTACTGATGAACAATCCGGTGATTACCTCTTCAAAGCAGCACAAGAAGAAAGTGAGTCAGCACCCAAAATAAAGATGAAAGGCATTATGGTGGATGCAGGAGCGACATCCCACATTGTAAATGATGTAAATAACTTTACAAGCTTTGACAACACTTTTCAAGCAGAGACTCCTTCAGTGGAACTAGCTGATGGGACAAGATGCAGTGGAATGGCCCAAGGAAGAGGAACAGCGACGATACATCTAGTGGACAGCGACGGACGGCAGCACAGGGCACAACTACGAAATGCTCTGTACATGCCGTCATATCCCCACAACATCTTTTCAGTGGCGAGAGCAGCCGACGGAGGAGCAACCATAACTTTCAAGAAAGGAAAGAGCCACATGATCACTAAAGATGGTAACAGATTTAAAATAAATGAACATGAGAAGTTATATTATCTACCAACTGTTGATGCAAATGAAGATCAGTGTAAAGTTTGTCATGACGTACAAACATGGCACGAGATTCTAGAGCACAGCAACTATGACGATGTAATCAAACTCCAAACTGTGGTCAAAGGTATGGTAATTAAGGGAAATGTTGTTAAGCCGGATCAGATGTGTGAAATATGTACAAAAGGCAAGTTTACCCAAACGAGAAATAGGGAGCTAGATGCAAAAGCAAATAAACCCCTGGAGTTAATCCATACAGACCTAGCAGAGCCAATGAAAACTGAGAGCATAGAAGGACACAAATACGCACAATGTTTCACAGATGACTATTCAGGTGCTGTATTAGTATATTTCCTTAAGTCAAAAAGTGATGCAGTTGCTGCAACAGAAAAGTTCTTAGCAGATGTAGCACCCTATGGAGATGTGAAGTGTATACGTTCAGACAACGGCACTGAGTTTACAAACAGAGAGTTCCAAATGTTACTGACAAAGAACAAAATAAGACATGAGACGTCAGCGCCTTATTCGCCACACCAAAATGGCACAGCAGAGAGAGGATGGCGAACACTGTTTGATATGGCTAGATGCTTACTGATAGAAAGCAAACTACCTAACTATTTGTGGAACTATGCCATTCAAACAGCAGCTCATGTTAGAAAGAGGTGTTACAATAGACAGACAAAGAAAACAGCATACGAGTTACTTACAGGAAAAGTACCAAATGTGTCACAAATGCAAAAGTTTGGGTCTACATGTTTTGGTTACAAACAAGGAAAAGGAAAACTAGACTCCAAAAGTGAGCAGGGCATTTTCATAGGCTATGATAAATACAGCCCACCCTTCCTTGTATATTATCCAGAAATGGAAAAGGTCCAAAAGATCAGATTGGTAAGATTCGCAACCAAAACAAGTGTAGAGAGAGAGACACAAACTTTAGAGCCATACACAGGACATGACATTGGAAACAGAGACAATGCAGTCTGTGACAGTGACCAGAAGGATGAGGACCGAGTTCAACCTGAAAACAAAACTGAGGATTTAAATGAGCAGGAAGATGTGGAACAGTCAGCGGGAAATGCCGAAACAGAAATCAGAAAGAATCCATTCAGGATAAAACAAAAGCCAGTTTATCTACACGATTTTGAGACTGATGATTTATTGGACAGATTACAAACATGTGTTGATTTCTGTTATCGAGCAGTTTGTGACATTCCAGAAACTTATCAGGAAGCCGTGTTATCATCCAAGTCAATGCACTGGAAAAACGCCATGGATGAGGAGATGAACTCACTAGTGGAAAATGACACATTCCAGTTGACTGACTTACCACCAGGTAAGCGAGCTTTAAAAGCGAAGTGGGTTTATGCACTCAAAACAGACACAGATGGATCTGATAAATATAAGGCGAGATTTGTTGCTAAAGGATACGACCAGAAAGCAGGAACTGATTACGAAGAGACGTTTTCACCGACAGCTGACATGTTTAGTGTAAGGATTCTCATGCAGAAGGCGGCACAGGAGGACCTAATCTTACATCAGATGGACGTGAAGACCGCGTAGCTGCACGCACCCATCCACTGTGAAATCTATTTAGAACAACCACAAGGATATGAGAAAAGCTCTAACACTGGTGAAAAACTGGTATGTAAACTGAACAAATCATTGTATGGACTCAAACAGTCGGGCAGAAACTGGAATACAGTGTTACACACCCATTTATGTGAAAATGACTTTGTGCAAAATGAGGCAGATCATTGTGTGTATACAAGAGACAACTATGGTCAAAAGGTAATACTTATTATTTGGGTAGATGACCTTATTTTAGCTGCTTCAAGTGAAAAATCAATGCAGGATGTAAAAAGAATGTTAACTCAGAGATTCAAAATGAAGGATTTGGGAATCCTAAAACATTTCTTAGGAAAAGACTTTGAACAAACAAAGGGACTAGTCAAAATGTCACAAGAGAGAAAAAGGTTTTACAAAGGTTTGATATGGAACATTTTAAACCAAGAGAAACTCCTTGTGAACCAAAACTTGATTATGCAGAAAATGCAGAAAAATTGAAACAACCAAGACAGTACAGAGAAGCAGTGGGAAGTTTAATTGACTTATCCACATGCACTCGACCTGACATAAGCTTTGTTGTGAGTAAACTATCTCAACACTTTAATGAACCTACTATGGAACATTGGAATACAGTGAAACATGTATTCAGATACCTAAAAGGTACATCAGAACAAGGACTTAACTTCAAGAAGAATGTAACTGAAAGACTGGGTCTGACAGTTTACTGTGATGCAAGTTGGGCATCAAATGAAACAGACAGACGCAGCACATCAGGCTATTGTGCAACTTTGTGTGAAGGCAGTTCATTCATTTCATGGAAGACAAGAAAACAACCAACAGTAGCTCTTTGTACCTGTGAAGCAGAGTACATTTCGTTAGCTTCAGCTATACAGGAGTGTCTTTACATTGAACAGCTACTAAAAGGACTTGATAACTATCAATATGTTACAACAAAAGTGTACGAAGATAATCAAGGTACGATTGCACTCACTAAAAATCCTGTTAATAGACAAAGATGCAAACACGTTGATGTGAAATACCACTTCATAAGAAACATTGTTGCTACTGGTAGTGTATTACTGGAATATTGCCCTACAGAACAAATGGTTGCTGATATCCTGACAAAACCAGCTACTAAACACAAGTTGAAATGTTTTTCACAGAATATGTTTGGCATTTGGGGATAAAGACTAGAAGGAGGAACCTTAACAAAACAGGATGATAGAAAATGTTCTTAAAATATTGTTTACAAATTGGTTTAACACAGTGAGCTAATAGCGAGTGGCGGTGTTAAGATTGTATATATCTGCGCTCTTACTCTGTGTGTTTATTGTAGAGGTTGGATGTTGTAGCGCATGTTCTCCACTTGGGGCGCTCTGGTGCTGTGTAGTGTCTAACACCGCAGCAGTTGTGTGTTCAAAAGTAGAAGAAAATAAAGTATCCTCGGTGAGAGGACGTTGATGATCGAACTCGAATAAAGTGTCGTTCATGTGCACGCATAAAGAACTCCAATAAGCTCAAACACCTTAACACTCCCACATTCTAAAATACATTATAAAAACGATTAGCACCAAAGGCAAAAAAATATCATGAGAGTAATATTTTTTTTTCTTTTTTTTTCTTTCCTTATGCTACTGTTGTTTCAATACATTGTTAAATATTTGAATACGTTTACGAAAATAAGTGGACAAGTTTACTTTTATTTTCAGAATAAGTAAATAGTATATAATAAAACAGTTTTACCGGGGGTGGGAGCTTGTGTACTTGTTTCTCTCGCGAGATCTGGAAAAGAGCCTGTTACTTGTTTCTCTCGCGAGATCTGACAAGACTGCGCGCGAAGCAAACACGGCGAGGATAAAGCAAGATGGCGTCTGACGGTGAAGACGTTATTGCAGTGTTCTTAATCTGTGCGTCCATGTACACATATATGTCCTTTATGACACTTTATTCATTAATAACTGTTTGTATATTAGTCTGAGCGCACTTTGATGCTAGCTTAGCTTGCTAGTTAGCTTAGCTTGTTAGCTGCTAACAAAGAAGTGATGAAAACACATCGCTAAGCAGAGATCAAGTGTGAGTGTAAAGTGTTGTGATTGTGTGAAAATGTGCGAAAGAACCATAGCAGAGTACGAGGAGGAACTTTGTCCAACAAAAGAGGAGAAGGAGCGACAACATCAAGTTGGGTTACACACAACAGGTTTGTTTACTTCTTTACTAACTTTATATTTATTATTAACACTATTCTTCAATAGATTGTCTATAGGAAGATGAATTGGATGATGCACTGATTGTTTTATGTTGTTCATAAAAACCAGACAATATTTATGAGAGGTTGATGTTCCTCTCGGTTTGTAACAATGTGTATCAACATGTTTACACAAAAGTCACACAGTCACCGGGGGAATATTCCAGAGAGCAGGTTAAGTACAAACTCCTGAGTATAAAAATAAGAGAGGTAAGACAAAGTCAGAGTCAGTTACCATGGTAACTGACGCTGTAAACCTAGCCTGCTAGCTGGCAGGTTTGACAAGTTATTTATGTGTGTAAAAGCTATACTGACCTGTTATTTCCTTCATATTGGTGCAGCCATTAACCTACTACAACACCTACTACATCCACCTACTCAGTGGCCTAGTGGTCGTTAGAGTGTCCGCCCTGAGATGGGTAGGTTGAGAGTTCAAACCCTGACTAAGTCATACCAAAGACTATAAAAATGGGACCCATTACTTCCCTGCTTGGCATTCAGCATCAAGGGTTGGAATTGGGGGTTAAATCACCATAAAAATGATTACCGGGCACGGCCACCGCTGCTGCTCACTGCTCCCCTCACCTCCCAGGGGGTGATCAAGGGTGATGGGTCAAATGCAGAGAATAATCTGGCCACACCTAGTGTGTGTGTGTGACAATCATTGGTACTTTAACTTTTTAATGTGGCAGTGATTGTGGAAAAAACAAAGCCTGATCTAAAGATGCCATCTTGATCTCATACCATCTCAAACCAATTGGCCGTTCATTATTAAGTGAAATGTCTTAAAGTCACTTAAATTTGTCTTTAACCAAGCAACACTATATTTTGTCCAGTTACTCGATTAATCGAATACATTTCCAGTAGAACACTTGATTAATAAAATGTTCAATAGCCACAACCCTATATTTCATGTACGATTTAATATTTAGCATGTAGGAGTTAAAATGTGTTTTGTTTGTGTCCTGTAGACATCCATCAGCTGATTGGACACCAAGAAGAATGTCTCCCTCATCTGCAGGGGGACACTTTCACTTTAGAGGATCCACAGCCCTCACATTTTAAAGGGGACAAGGAGGATCCACACATGAAAGAGGAAGAGGAGGGAGAGTGTGTTGTGGGGCAGGAGGAGGATGATGTCAGCAAGTTTCCACTGACTGTTGTCTCTGTGAAGACTGAAGAGCATGAAGACAAAGCACGTGAGTCCTCACAGCTTCATCACAGTCCAAGTAAGCACAACATCCACATATCATCTAATACAATGTTTGTGACACATGTTCATCCGGGGGCCATATTTATGACTAAAGATGGAGATATACTTGCTTTTTAACACCACCATTTAAAAATGAATGCTCATCAATCATCAACAATGTAATTGCTGGGGTGTAACCATGTGACCTAGAGGCCGTCCTCCTTACCTCACATGGTCAAATGAAGGCAAATATTCAATATGGCTACTGTTTATTTACCTTTAGCAGCACATATGTCTGCATATTTCAAAGGTTTAGTGGTGAAGATTAGGGATGTATACCAAGTACCATTTTTTTTAGTACTGGTTCCTAATTATGTCATCCATGAGGACCGTGAAGATTCTGTACTAACGACACAACTATTTGTATTTTTAATTCCAGCTGACTGATGTAACTATGACACGTTGTCACATTGAGTTCAGCTGCCGCTGCTACACATTAAAATCAGCTTTGAATAATGACAAATAAGGAAGCAACAACACGCAAAAGTTTGATGTGTGTGTTATTGACAAGAAGATGACATAACTGCATTTCACCTTGCACTGCACACATAGTTGACTTCTTTAAAGGCCTACTGAAATGAAATGTTCTTATTTAAACGGGGATAGCAGGTCCATTCTATGTGTCATACTTGATCATTTCACGATATTGCCATATTCTTGCTGAAAGGATTTAGTAGAGAACATCGACGATAAAGTTTGCATCTTTTGGTCGCTGATAAAAAAAAGCCTTGCCTGTACCAGAAGTAGCGTGACGTCACAGGTTGTGGAGCGCCTCACATCTGCACATTGTTTACAATCATGGCCAGCAGCAGGAGAGCGATTCGGACCAAGAAAGCGACGATTACCCCATTAATTTGAGCAAGGATGAAAGATTTGTGGATGAGGAAAGTGAGAGTGAAGGATTAGAGGGCAGTGGAAGTGATTCAGATGATGCTGTGAGAGGCGGGTGGGACCTGATATTCAGCTGGGAATGACTAAAACAGTAAATAAACACAAGACATATATATACTCTATTAGCCACAACACAACCAGGCTTATATTTAATATGCCACAAATTAATCCGCATAACAAACACCTCCCCCCTCCCGTCCATATAACCCACCAATACAAATCAAACACCCGCACAACACACTCAATCCCACAGCCCAAAGTACCGTTCACCTCCGTAAAGTTCATACAGCACATATATTTCCCCAAAGTTACGTACATGACATGCACATAGCGGCACGCACGTACGGGCAAACGATCAAATGTTTGGAAGCCAAAGCTGTACTCACGGTAGCGCGTATCCAACTCAAAGTCCTCCTGGTTGTGTTGCTGCAGCCGGCCGCTAATACACCGATCCCACCTACAGCTTTCTTCTTTGCTGTCTTCATTGTTCATTAAACAAATTGCAAAAGATTCACCTGGAATTTTGCGATGAAAACAGACGACTTAATAGCTGGCCACAATGGTGTCCCAATATGTGCGCACAATCCGTGACGTCACGCGCAAACGTCATCATACCGAGACGTTTTCAGCAGAATATTTCGCGGGAAATTTAAAATTGCACTTTACTAATCTAACCCGGCCGTATTGGCATGTGTTGCAATGTTAAGATTTCATCATTGATATATAAACTATCAGACTGCGTGTTCGGTAGTAGTGGCTTTCAGTAGGCCTTTAAGACTTCAAATAAACAGCTGTTTTTTTTTTGTTTGTTTTTTTTCTTTATTTAACCAGGTAAAAATCCCATTGAGATCAAATATCTCTTTTCCAAGGGAGACCTGGCCAGGAGGGCAGCAGCAAGGTTACATTAAAAACAGTAAACAACACATAAAACATGACATGTACAACATTAAAACTTGCTGACATAACACATGTGCATACAGACAAGGTAGACTGCAGTCCTTTCACAGAAGCTTTAAACTCATTCAATGTAACAAGGGTTTGAAGTTGAATATTGGATTGTAGGTTATTCCAAGCCTTCGCTGCTGAAAACCTAAATGCTTTCTTGCCCAGTTCAGTTCTTACTTTGGGGACGGAAAATTGCAGAACATTCATTGAAAGAAGATTGTGACTTCTTGTTTCTTTGTTAAAAGACAAGACAGATAAGACGGGGTGATACCCAGAATGGTTTTGTAGATGAACACATACCAATGATTGAGGCGTCGAGCACATAAAGATGTCCAGTTAACCATTGCGTATAACACACAATGGTGAGTAAGTTAGCCTTTGAGTATAACACACAATGGTGAGTAAGTTAACCATTGCGTATAACACACAATGGTGAGTAAGTTAGCCTTTGAGTATAACACACAATGGTGAGTAAGTTAACCATTGAGTATAACACACAATGGTGAGTAAAGGCCTACTGAAACCCACTACTACCGACCACGCAGTCTGATAGTTTATATATCAATGATGAAATCTTAACATTATAACACATGCCAATACGGCCGGGTTAACTTATAAAGTGACATTTTAAATTTGCCGCTAAACTTCCGGTTCGAAACGCCTCTGAGGATGACGTATGCGTGTGACGTAGCCCGACGAACACGGGTATGCCTTCCACATTGAAGCCGATATGAAAAAGCTCTGTTTTCATTTCATAATTCCACAGTATTCTGGACATCTGTGTTCGTGAATCTGTTTCAATCATGTTCATTGCATTATGGAGAAGGAAGCCAAGCAAGCAAAGAAGAAAGTTGTCGGTGCGAAATGGACGTATTTTTCGAACGTAGTCAGCCACAACAGTACACAGCCGGCGCTTCTTTGTTTACATTCCCGAAAGATGCAGTCAAGATGGAAGAACTCGGATAACAGAGACTCTAACCAGGAGGACTTTTGATTTGGATACACAGACGCCTGTAGGGAACTGGGACAACACAGACTCTTACCAGGATTACTTTGATTTGGATGACAAAGACGCAGACGTGCTACTGTGAGTATGCAGCTTTGGCTTTTTTTTGCGTATGTACGTAACTTTTTTAAAATATATAAGCTTTATGAACCTTGGGTTAGGTGAACGGTCTTTTGGGCTGAGTGATTGTGTGTGTTGATCATGTGTTTGAATTGTATTGGCGTGTTCTATGGAGCTAGGAGCTAGCAGAGGAGCTAGGAGCTAGCATAACAAACACGCAGGTGTTATTATGCAGGATTAATTTGTGGCATATTAAATATAAGCCTGGTTGTGTTGTGGCTAATAGAGTATATATATGTCTTGTGTTTATTTACTGTTGTAGTCATTCCCAGCTGAATATCAGGTACCGTGAGTATGCAGCCTTGGCTGCTAAACATTCGATAACTTGACCGTATGTGCGCGTCACGTACGTAACTTTTTAAAAATATATAAGCTTTATGAACCTTGGGTTAGGTAAACGGTCTTTTGGGCTGAGTGATTGTGTGTGTTGATCAGGTGTTTGTATTGTATTGGCGTGTTCTATGGAGCTAGGAGCTAGCAGAGGAGCTAGGAGCTAGCATAACAAACACGCAGGTGTTTTTATGCAGGATTAATTTGTGGCATATTAAATATAAGCCTGGTTGTGTTGTGGCTAATAGAGTATATATATGTCTTGTGTTTATTTACTGTTGTAGTCATTCCCAGCTGAATATCAGGTCACCCCCGCCTCTCACAGCATCTTCCCTATCTGAATAGCTTCAACTCCCCACTAGTCCTTCACTTGCACTTTACTCATCCACAAATCTTTCATCCTCGCTCAAATTAATGGGGAAATTGTCGCTTTCTCGGTCCGAATCTCTCTCACTTCATGCGGCCATCATTGTAAACAATAGGGAACTTTGCGTATATGTTCAACTGACTACGTCACGCTACTTCCGGTAGGGGCAAGCCTTTTTTTTATCAGATACCAAAAGTTGCAATCTTTATCGTCGTTGTTCTATACTAAATCCTTTCAGCAAAAATATGGCAATATCGCGAAATGATCAAGTATGACACATAGAATAGATCTGCTATCCCCGTTTAAATAAAAAAAATTCATTTCAGTAGGCCTTAAGTTAACCATTGAGTATAAAACACAATGGTGAATAAGTTAACCATTGAGTATAACACACAATGGTGAGTAAGTTAACCACTGAGTATAACACACAGTGGTGAGTAAGTTAACCATTGAGTATAAAACACAATG
Source organism: Entelurus aequoreus (assembly GCF_033978785.1). Classification (NCBI taxonomy): domain Eukaryota; kingdom Metazoa; phylum Chordata; class Actinopteri; order Syngnathiformes; family Syngnathidae; genus Entelurus; species Entelurus aequoreus. The sequence continues at coordinate 973,679 of NC_084748.1, read as the reverse complement.
GTGAATAAGTTAACCATTGAGTATAACACACAATGGTGAGTAAGTTAACCACTGAGTATAACACACAGTGGTGAGTAAGTTAACCATTGAGTACAACACACAATGTTGAGTAAGTTAGCCATTGAGTATAACACACAATGGTGAGTAAGTTAGCCATTCAGTATAACACACAATGGTGAGTAAGTTAACCACTGAGTATAACACACAATGGTGACTAAGTTGGTGATGAATCTCAGTGCCCCGTGGTACACACTATCCAGCTTGTGGAGACAAGCAGCAGTAGCATTCATGTACAACACATCTCCATAGTCAATAACAGGTAAAACGGTTGTTTCCACCAATTTCTGTTTCACAGTAAAAGAAAAGCAAGACTTGTTTCTATAATAAAATCCCAGTAAAAGTTTCAGGTTTTGTTTTACAACATACTGAATGTGCTCCTTAAAACTCAAGTGGTCATCAATTAAAAATCCTAAATATTTAAAAGAAGATACTAACACAATTTGTTGCCCATTTCTTGTTCAAATGTTGTCACACAGTGCTGATCTTACAGTTTTTGATGTGGTAAAGAACATACACTTTGTTTTCTCTGCATTTAAAAGCAGTTGAAGATAGCAAAGTTGTTCTTGCACTCTGTCAAATGCATCAATCAATCAATCAATGTTTATTTATATAGCCCTAAATCACAAATGTCTCAAAGAGCTGCACAAGCCACAATATTTAGAGGCCTCGGCAGGAATGGGTGCTGTGCAGTATATGACAGTATCATCAGCGTAGGAATGGAAAGTTGAGTTCAGAATATTCTGTCCAAGATTATTTATGTAAATAGTGAATAGAATGGAAAGTTGAGTTCAGAATATTCTGTCCAAGATTATTTATGTAAATAGTGAATAATAATGGGCCCAACACAGAACCTTGAGGTACACCCTTTTCCACTTGTAGTACGTCCGAGAAGGAACCCTCTATCTGAACAGCCTGAGTTCTACTTGTGAGGTCATTTGCAAACCATCCAACTGCTTGCTGAGAAAAAGCAATAGCTGAAAGACGTTTGATTAAAATGACATGATCAACAGTATCAAATGCCTTTGAAAAGTCAATAAAGAGGGACAGACAGTACTGCTTCTTGTCAAGAGCTTCAGTTACATCATTTATAAACTTCATAGCAGCAGTAACAGTACTGTGATTTCTGCCAAAACCTGACTGAAATGGTGACAGAATAAAGTTGGTGTCCAAAACGTCTTCTATCTGTTCACTGATAAGGGATTCAAGCACTTTTGCCAGAACAGAGAGTTTAGAGATCGGTCTGTAATTATTTAGATTACTAGGGTCACCTCCTTTTAATAGGGGGATTACAAGGGCAGATTTCCAATCCAAGGGGATTTCATTTGAAATTAGAGTAAGGTTAAAAATGTGAGTCAGTGGTCCAGCTATAATTTCAGCTGCGGCTCCAACTTATCTGAGCTAGCTGGCTTTCTAGGTTTAAGTTGTTTTAGAGCCCTCATGACCTCTGTTGTGGTAAAGGGCATAAAGTTAAAAACCTGGGTATTTTCAACGGTTCTTTCCAGAGTTAGCGGAACTTCAGTAGAGTTGTCAGAATTATAGAGAAAACCAGACAAAATAAAATGATTATTACAATGACTACCCATTTCTCTTCTGTCACTTACTCTGACACCATCAACAAGTATACTAGGTGGGACATTGACTGAATTACAGCAGGCGGACAAAGATTTGATGATTTTCCAAAACTTCTTTGGGTGTTTGAGGTTTTCAGTTGTTGTGGAGAAATAAAATTCTGATTTGACTTTCCGAAGGAGAGAGGTAAATGGATTTCTTAATTGTCTAAAATTTAACCAATCTGCTTCTAACCCTGACTTGCGTGCCCTGGCCCAAGCAGCATTACGCTCATGCAATACATCTGACAGGTCCGATGTAAACCACTGATTGTCACGTCCTTTAACCCTACATTTTCTAAAAAGGGGCATGTTTGTTCACTATACTCAATAAGTTTTTGTGAAAATATTTCCAAGCCAGTTCAACATTATCAAAAAGAGCAATTCTATCCCAATTAAAAAGATGCAAGTCATGTAAAAAAGCTTGCGTCTCAAATAATTTAATATTACGTTTTTCAAGAAGACGAGGCTTGCTTTTAGGAATCCTTGTGTCTCGCACTACTGCAATCACACAATGATCACTCACATCATTAGGGAAAACAACAGATGCAACACATTTAAAGGGCATATTTGTTAGAATTAAGTCAATGAGTGTAGCGTTTTGAGGGCATTTAGGATTAGGTCTTGTAGCTGAGTTAATTAATTGTGTTAAATTTAGAGATTCACACTGTGCTTTCAAAGAGTCAGACACAGATGTGAGCCAGTCCCAGTTCAAATCACTATTTCATTGTATTTCAGTTGAGACAGAAGCTTCACAAGAGTAGATAGGGAATTACTAGGGGCGGATGGAGGCCTATAACACCCCACTACCATAATGTGGTGATTTCTAGCTAATTCAATTTTAAGTGCTAACAGATCAAGTTCTTTACTTACTGATTCAGAGAGCACTAATTTAACATCAAACCTCCGCTTAATATATATGGCCACTCCACCACCTTTTCTTTGTCGGTGAGTACGATAAACATTATAGCCATGAATGTAAATATCTTTATCAAGCACAGATTGTTTAAGACAAGTTTCAGATAAGACTGCAATATCAGCATTTGTTGAGTTTATCCAGATCGTTATCATATCCAGTTTAGGGAGTAAACTCCGAACATTGATATGAATAATCCCAAGATCAGATCTAGTTTTAAAATCCGCAGGTGTAAAACATTGTGTAGGTGTATCAGGGCCTGGATTAGTCTCAACATTTCCTGAGAGCAATAACAATAATATAACTAAACATTTGCGCTTAAAGTTACCATCTTTTGAGTCGGTCTTTAAAGGCCTACTGAAATGAATTTTTTTTATTTAAACGGGGATAGCAGATCTATTCTATGTGTCATACTTGATCATTTCGCGATATAGCCATATTTTTGCTGAAAGGATTTAGTATAGAACAACGACGATAAAGATCGCAACTTTTGGTATCTGATAAAAAAAAAAGGCTTGCCCCTACCGGAAGTAGCGTGACGTAGTCAGTTGAACATATACGCAAAGTTCCCTATTGTTTACAATGATGGCCGCATGAAGTGAGAGAGATTCGGACCGAGAAAGCGACGATTTCCCCATTAATTTGAGCGAGGATGAAAGATTTGTGGATGAGTAAAGTGCAAGTGAAGGACTAGTGGGGAGTGGAAGCGATTCAGATAGGGAAGATGCTGTGAGAGGCGGGGGTGACCTGATATTCAGCTGGGAATGACTACAACAGTAAATAAACACAAGACATATATATACCGTATTTTCCGCACCATAAGCCGCACCTAAAAAACACAATTTTTCTCAAAAGCAGACAGTGCGGCTAATAACCCGGTGCGCCTTATATATGGATTAATATTAATATTTATTTTCATAAAGTTTAGGTCTCGCAACTACGGTAAACAGCCGCCATCTTTTTTCCCCGTAAAAGAGGAAGCGCTTCTTCTTCTACGGTAAGCAACCGCCAAGGTGAGCACCCGCCCCCGTAGAAGAAGAAGCGCTCGGATATTACGTTTCATTTGTTTTGTGTGTTTCTGTAAAGACCACAAAATGTCTCCTACTAAGAGACACGCGTACAAGGTTCCACTGACTTTTGATATTCCCGTGAACCGCACTGTGGATACAACGGGAACACGTACGGTGAATATTCACACCACAGGGAATGAGAAGTCGTCCTTCACCGTGGTTCTAGCTTGCCATGCTAACGGCCAGAAACTTCCATCCACGGTGATATTCAAAAGGAAGACCTTGCCAAAAGAGAACTTTCCAGCCGGCGTCATCATAAAAGCTAACTCGAAGGGATGGATGGATGAAGAAAAAATGAGCGAAGAGACCGAGTGACTTTTTTCACGCAGCTCCGTCCCTGTTGATCTATGACTGCATGCGCGTCCACATCACAGATGGTGTCAAAAAACAAGTGAAGCACACCGAAGAAGAATAATTCGAGGGATTTGTGGATGAGTAATAACTTCAGAAAGTGAGCTTTAAATGTTTATTTTGTGTGTTGTGTGACACTAACGTATGAGCAACGTTGAGTTATTGATGTTGCTATTGCTCTGCACTATTTTGAGTGTTACTATTTTTGTGATTGCACATTTGCACATTACATTTTGGTAGTGAACAGAGTTGTTAGAACGCTGGTTTGTAATATATTATTAAAGTTTGACTGACCTATCCGACTGTTTTGTTGACATTCCCTTTAGCGCAGCGTAGGTGCGGCTAATAACACGGGGCGGCTAATAGGTAAACAAAGTTTTGAAATATGCCATTCATTGAAGGTGCAACTTACAACACGGGGCGGCTTATGGTGCGGAAAATACGGTACTCTATTAGCCACAACACAACCAGGCTTGTATTTAATATGCCACAAATTAATCCTGCATAAAAACACCTAGGTGTTTGTTATGCTAGCTCCTAGCTCCTATGCTAGCTCCTAGCTCCATATAAGCCGCCAATCCAATTCAAACACCTGATCAACACACACAATCACTCAGCCCAAAAGACCGTTCACCTAACCCAAGGTTCATAAAGCTTATATATTTAAACAAAGTAACGTACGTGACGCGCACATACTGGCAAGCGATCAAATGTTTGGAAGCGCAGCTGCTACTCACGGTACCTGATATTCAGCTGGGAATGACTAAAACAGTAAATAAACACAAGACATATATCTACTCTATTAGCCACAACACAACCAGGCTTATATTTAATATGTCACAAATTAATCCTGCATTAAAACACCTAGGTGTTTGTTATGCTGGCTCTTAGCTCCTATGCTAGCTCCTAGCTCCATAGAACACGCCAATGCAATTCAAACACCTGATCAACACACACAATCACTCAGCCCAAAAGACCGTTCACCTAACCCAAGGTTCATAAAGCTTATATATGCAAACAAAGTCACGTACGTGACGCGCACGTACGGGCAAGCAATCAAATGTTTGGAAGCCAAAGCTGCATACTCACGGTAGCACGTCTGCGTCTTTGTCATCCAAATTAAAGTAATCCTGGTAAGAGTCTGTGTTGTCCCAGTTCTCTACAGGCGTCTGTGTAACGAAGTCAAAAGTCCTCCTGGTTAGAGTCTCTGTTATCCGAGTTCTTCGATCTTGACTGCATCTTTCGGGAATGTATACAATGAAACACCGGCTGTGTTGTGTTGCTGCTGACTTCCCTCGCAAAATACATCCGCTTTGCACCGAAAACTTTCTTCTTTGCTTGCTCAGCTTCTTTCTCCATAATGCAATGAACATAATTGCAACAGATTCACCAACACAGATGTCCAGAATACATCCAGAATGAGATGAAAACAGCTATTTCGTATTGGCTTCAATGTGGAAGCCATACCTGTGTTCTACTGGCTACGTCACGCGCATACGTCATCCTCAGAGGCGTTTCGAACCGGAAGTTTAGCGGGAAATTTAAAATTGCACTTTATAAGTTAACCCGGCCGTATTGGCTTGTGTTGCAATGTTAAGATTTCATCATTGATATATAAACTATCAGACTGCGTGGTCGCTAGTAGTGGCTTTCAGTAGGCCTTTAATCTGTGAAAGTAAGTGCTCACAATAGGGGAGAATGCAGTAATGTTGACGTGATCTCTCAAAACAAGGAAACAATAAGAATGAATGGACTCTACCATAGTATGCAGCCATTTTGTTTTGTCCAAAGTCACAGAAATCTTCAACTGAGATAAGGCCGAGGTTATTTTGTAGCTGCCACTATAATGAAATGTCAAATTATCAAATATGTCAAACTGTGCATCTTGAAGTAGCATAGCTCGTGAGTGGGGGTGACCAGACCCATTTGAGACACCAGTAAAACCACACAAAAGTATAAAACACAATATAATAATGTGTGACATAGTGAGAGGAGAAGTTCCACTTGTTTCACCACTTTTGAAGATGTTAGCAGACAGGGCTGAAGACTGGCAACCAAGGCCGACGGGTGGAAGCCCGTAGACGAAGCCAATGGCTGGAGGCAAACAGCAGGTCGATGGAAGGCTAGTAGGCAGGTCGATGGTGGAAGGCTAGCAAGCAGGTCGACGGTGGAAGGCTAGCAGGCAGGTCGATGGTGGAAGGCTAGTAGGCAGGTTGATGGTGGAAGGCTAGCAGGCAGGTCGATGGTGGAAGGCTAGTAGGCAGGTTGATGGTGGAAGGCTGGTAGACAGGCCGATGGTGGAAGGCTAGTAGGCAGGTCGATGGTGGAAGGCTGGTAGACAGGCCGATGGTGGAAGGCTTGTAGGCAGGTTGATGGTGGAAGGCTTGTAGGCAGGTTGATGGTGGAAGGCTAGCAGGCAGGTCGATGGTGGAAGGCTAGCAGGCAGGTCGATGGTGGAAGGCTAGCAGGCAGGTCGATGGTGGAAGGCTAGTAGGCAGGTCCATGGTGGAAGGCTAGCAGGCACGTCAATGGTGGAAGGCTAGCAGGCAGGTCGATGGTGGAAGGCTAGTAGGCAGGTCGATGGTGGAAGGCTAGCAGGCAGGTCGATGGTGGAAGGCTAGCAGGCAGGTCGATGGTGGAAGGCTAGCAGGCAGGTCGATGGTGGAAGGCTAGTAGGCAGGTCGATGGTGGAAGGCTAGCAGGCAGGTCGATGGTGGAAGGCTAGCAGGCACGTCGATGGTGGAAGGCTAGCAGGCAGGTCGATGGTGGAAGGCTAGCAGGCAGGTCGATGGTGGAAGGCTAGCAGGCAGGTCGATGGTGGAAGGCTAGCAGGCACGTCGATGGTGGAAGGCTAGCAGGCAGGTCGATGGTGGAAGGCTAGTAGGCAGGTCGATGGTGGAAGGCTAGTGGCACGGTTGGTAGAGTGGCCGTGCCTGAGGGTTCCTGGTTCAATCCCCACCTTCTACCAACCTAGTCACGTCTGTTGTGTCCTTGAGCAGGACACTTCACCCTTGCTCCTGATGGGTCGTGGTAAGCGCCTTGCGTGGCAGATCCCGCCATCAGTGTGTGAATGAGTGAATGAGATGGGATGAGTTTGCTAAGTACAAAAATGAGTCGACATTTTTGAATGAAAGAAACTGCTGTTCTAAATGTGTCCTCTAGATGTCGCAATAGCAATTCTTTGTATCTTTGTAGATGATGCTACATATGTAAAACACAACTAAAACACATGATGTTAGCGCATCAGTCGGGGAAAATGAGCAAACTACATTAATAACATTCTGTAATTTGATTTTGATATTATTTATTTATCTTGATAGATTGAAAATGAACACCAATGAGTTGACTGATGAACATTATCACATAATTGATTCTGAAAGTGTAAAAAAGGACAACTAAAGATAGAATACTATTGTATGTAAAAAAAAACAGCAACATGATTTGTACATTTTCAGAATGTGTTTGTTCTATTTTTGAACAAAGAAAACAATCTGCAGTTGTCTTTATTTTTACATTATCTTGCCCTAATTTTACCAGTCCGGCCAACTTGGAGTAAATCTTCCTCCATGTGGCCCCCCATCTAAAATTAGTTTAAACACCCCTGGCCGAGTTCTTCCTGCAAAAAGCAGATACGAGAAAAAAATCTAATTATGAAACGGAATAGATCCCTAAAGATTTGTTGAGTAATATCAAGGATTATCCGTCGGTGGCGTTCCCAGACATGTGGAACTATCTTGAGTTCCAGACGTCATTCTAAGTTTAGAGATAAAGTTTAGGTGTCATAGACCGAATACAGAATAAAATATTTACACACTTTATATCGGTGAGTGTAAAGTTAAGAATGCCTCAATCAATGCTGCCTTGTACTTATAAAAAAAACTTGCTCCTCATCAAATTTCCAAGTCTGTTTTTGTACTCACTTTTGAATTAATTTTAGTGGCTGGGACAAAAATAAGTATTTCCCGTGTTTGTATTGGTTGTTTTGCTACACACTTTTAACACAACACACGAAAAAACACAAATATGTCATTGTGTTAACAGTGTCAGTCCAAAACTATTTCTATTCTCTCTTTATCTTATTTACTTATTTACCCAACAGACGTTCAACAGCCCCTTCACATTAAAGAGGAAGATGATGATCCACAGCCCACTTACATTAAAGAGGAAGAGGAGGATCCACAGCCCCCCCACATGAAAGAGGAAGAGGAGGAGCCACACATGAAAGAGGAAGAGGAAGGAGGGTGTGTTGTAGGGCAGGAGGAGGATGATGTCAGCAAGTTTCCACTGACTGTTGTCTCTGTGAAGACTGAAGAGCATGAAGACAAAGCACCTGAGTCCTCACAGCTTCATCACAGTCCAAGTAAGCACATATCATTTTATTCTCAGGGCATCACAACTGGACTGTTCACTTTGTCTTAGAACACTCATCCAAGTAGGCTTCATCACTTCATGCTCATACACTTCAAGTCTTAAATCTAATCATTGCAATTTAGAGGGGAACTGCACTTTTTGGGGGAATTTTTCTATCGTTCACAATCATTATGAGGGTGGATACATGAGTGCATACATGAGGGTGGATATATAAAAAAAATAACATTCTAATTAGGGCTGGGCGATATGGCCTTTTATTAATATGTGGATATGTTTAGGCCATGTCACGATACACCATATATACTGTATGTTGATATGTTTAGGACATGTCACGATACACCATATATATGTGGATATGTTTAGTCCAGTGTTTCCCACACATTCATTTATTTGTAGCGGCCTGCCACGAAAGAATTAAGGCCGCCACAAAAATAAAATAAAAATAAAAAATAATTTAAATTTTATCTACCACCACGAACGGTTTTCTGTTTATTTGTTACTGACTGTGGCAGGACACCTCTGCTTCACTTTATGTTGCTGGTAAATAATATGGTTGTAGTAGTAGGCTAAAGTTAAATTATTTAGTATGCACTAATTAAAGGGGCAGAGCTTTAAGAGACATTTTAGCTTTTATATTTTTATAAGATATATTTTTTGTAAGAACCACAATTAATAAATATATTTCAGTGAATAACTTATTGTTCAAATCTGTATATAAATATGTTCATAAAGTGTTGTAATTATATTGTAAAATGGATGGATGGATGGATGGATAAAACAAAACTGTTATTATTAATTAGTAAGTATACATTTTTTTAGCCTTTTTAGAGAAAATCATATTATTGTAGTAAATTATGCAAATTACTCAACGATGGCATGGTGACCACGCCCATAGCCACGCCCCCACCGCCACAGGTATCTTGGCAGTTTATGGGAAACACTGTAGGCCATGTCACGATATACCATATATATGTGGATATGTTTAGTCCATGTCACCATACACCATATATATGTGGATATGTTTAGGCCATGTCACGATACACCATATATATGTGGATATGTTTAGGCCATGTCACGATACACCATATATATGTGGATATGTTTAGTCCATGTCACGATATACCATATATATGTGGATATGTTTAGTCCATGTCACGATACACCATATATATGTGGATATGTTTAGTCCATGTCACGATACACCATATATATGTGGATATGTTTAGGCCATGTCACGATATACCATATATATGTGGATATGTTTAGTCCATGTCACGATACACCATATATATGTGGATATGTTTAGGCCATGTCACGATACACCATATATATGTGGATATGTTTAGGCCATGTCACGATACACCATATATATGTGGATATGTTTAGGCCATGTCACGATACACCATATATATGTGGATATGTTTAGTCCATGTCACGATACACCATATATATGTGGATATGTTTAGTCCATGTCACGATACACCATATATATGTGGATATGTTTAGTCCATGTCACGATACACCATATATATGTGGATATGTTTAGGCCATGTCACGATACACCATATATATGTGGATATGTTTAGTCCATGTCACGATACACCATATATATGTGGATATGTTTAGGCCATGTCACGATACACCATATATATGTGGATATGTTAGTCCATGTCACGATACACCATATATATGTGGATATGTTTAGTCCAGGTCACGATACACCATATATATGTGGATATGTTTAATCCATGTCACCATACACCATATATATGTGGATATGTTTAGGCCATGTCACGATACACCATATATATGTGGATATGTTTAGTCCATGTCACGATACACCATATATATGTGGATATGTTTAGGCCATGTCACGATACACCATATATATGTGGATATGTTTAGTCCATGTCACGATACACCATATATATGTGGATATGTTTAGTCCATGTCACGATACACCATATATATGTGGATATGTTTAGGCCATGTCACGATACACCATATATATGTGGATATGTTTAGTCCAGGTCACGATACACCATATATATGTGGATATGTTTAGGCCATGTCACGATACACCATATATATGTGGATATGTTTAGGCCATGTCACGATACACCATATATATGTGGATATGTTTAGTCCATGTCACGATACACCATATATATGTGGATATGTTTAGGCCATGTCACGATACACCATATATATGTGGATATGTTTAGTCCATGTCACGATACACCATATATATGTGGATATGTTTAGTCCATGTCATGATACACCATATATATGTGGATATGTTTAGGCCATGTCACGATACACCATATATATGTGGATATGTTTAGTCCATGTCACGATACACCATATATATGTGGATATGTTTAGGCCATGTCATGATACACCATATATATGTGGATATGTTTAGGCCATGTCATGATACACCATATATATGTGGATATGTTTAGGCCATGTCACGATACACCATATATATGTGGATATGTTTAGTCCATGTCACGATACACCATATATATGTGGATATGTTTAGTCCATGTCACGATACACCATATATATGTGGATATGTTTAGGCCATGTCACGATACACCATATATATGTGGATATGTTTAGTCCATGTCACGATACACCATATATATGTGGATATGTTTAGGCCATGTCACGATACACCATATATATGTGGATATGTTAGTCCATGTCACGATACACCATATATATGTGGATATGTTTAGTCCAGGTCACGATACACCATATATATGTGGATATGTTTAATCCATGTCACCATACACCATATATATGTGGATATGTTTAGGCCATGTCACGATACACCATATATATGTGGATATGTTTAGTCCATGTCACGATACACCATATATATGTGGATATGTTTAGTCCATGTCACGATACACCATATATATGTGGATATGTTTAGGCCATGTCACGATACACCATATATATGTGGATATGTTTAGTCCATGTCACGATACACCATATATATGTGGATATGTTTAGTCCATGTCACGATACACCATATATATGTGGATATGTTTAGGCCATGTCACGATACACCATATATATGTGGATATGTTTAGGCCATGTCACGATACACCATATATATGTGGATATGTTTAGTCCATGTCACGATACACCATATATATGTGGATATGTTTAGTCCATGTCACGATACACCATATATATGTGGATATGTTTAGGCCATGTCACGATACACCATATATATGTGGATATGTTTAGGCCATGTCACGATACACCATATATATGTGGATATGTTTAGTCCATGTCACGATACACCATATATATGTGGATATGTTTAGGCCATGTCACGATACACCATATATATGTGGATATGTTTAGTCCATGTCACGATACACCATATATATGTGGATATGTTTAGTCCATGTCACGATACACCATATATATGTGGATATGTTTAGGCCATGTCACGATACACCATATATATGTGGATATGTTTAGTCCATGTCACGATACACCATATATATGTGGATATGTTTAGTCCATGTCACCATACACCATATATATGTGGATATGTTTAGTCCATGTCACGATACACCATATATATGTGGATATGTTTAGTCCATGTCACGATACACCATATATATGTGGATATGTTTAGGCCATGTCACGATACACCATATATATGTGGATATGTTTAGTCCATGTCACGATACACCATATATATGTGGATATGTTTAGGCCATGTCACGATACACCATATATATGTGGATATGTTTAGTCCATGTCACGATACACCATATATATGTGGATATGTTTAGTCCATGTCACCATACACCATATATATGTGGATATGTTTAGGCCATGTCACGATACACCATATATATGTGGATATGTTTAGTCCATGTCACCATACACCATATATATGTGGATATGTTTAGTCCATGTCATGATACACCATATATATGTGGATATGTTTAGGCCATGTCACGATACACCATATATATGTGGATATGTTTAGTCCATGTCACGATACACCATATATATGTGGATATGTTTAGGCCATGTCACGATACACCATATATATGTGGATATGTTTAGTCCATGTCACGATACACCATATATATGTGGATATGTTTAGTCCATGTCATGATACACCATATATATGTGGATATGTTTAGTCCATGTCACGATACACCATATATATGTGGATATGTTTAGGCCATGTCACGATACACCATATATATGTGGATATGTTTAGTCCATGTCACGATACACCATATATATGTGGATATGTTTAGGCCATGTCACGATACACCATATATATGTGGATATGTTAGTCCATGTTGCGATACACCATATATATGTGGATATGTTTAGTCCAGGTCACGATACACCATATATATGTGGATATGTTTAATCCATGTCACCATACACCATATATATGTGGATATGTTTAGGCCATGTCACGATACACCATATATATGTGGATATGTTTAGTCCATGTCACGATACACCATATATATGTGGATATGTTTAGGCCATGTCACGATACACCATATATATGTGGATATGTTTAGTCCATGTCACGATACACCATATATATGTGGATATGTTTAGTCCATGTCACGATACACCATATATATGTGGATATGTTTAGGCCATGTCACGATACACCATATATATGTGGATATGTTTAGTCCATGTCACGATACACCATATATATGTGGATATGTTTAGTCCATGTCACGATACACCATATATATGTGGATATGTTTAGTCCATGTCACGATACACCATATATATGTGGATATGTTTAGTCCATGTCACCATACACCATATATATGTGGATATGTTTAGTCCATGTCACCATACACCATATATATGTGGATATGTTTAGGCCATGTCACGATACACCATATATATGTGGATATGTTTAGTCCATGTCACCATACACCATATATATGTGGATATGTTTAGTCCATGTCACGATACACCATATATATGTGGATATGTTTAGTCCATGTCACGATACACCATATATATGTGGATATGTTTAGGCCATGTCACGATACACCATATATATGTGGATATGTTTAGTCCATGTCACGATACACCATATATATGTGGATATGTTTAGGCCATGTCACGATACACCATATATATGTGGATATGTTTAGTCCATGTCACGATACACCATATATATGTGGATATGTTTAGTCCATGTCACCATACACCATATATATGTGGATATGTTTAGGCCATGTCACGATACACCATATATATGTGGATATGTTTAGTCCATGTCACCATACACCATATATATGTGGATATGTTTAGTCCATGTCATGATACACCATATATATGTGGATATGTTTAGGCCATGTCACGATACACCATATATATGTGGATATGTTTAGTCCATGTCACGATACACCATATATATGTGGATATGTTTAGGCCATGTCACGATACACCATATATATGTGGATATGTTTAGTCCATGTCACGATACACCATATATATGTGGATATGTTTAGTCCATGTCATGATACACCATATATATGTGGGGCGGTATAGCTCGGTTGGTAGAGTGGCCGTGCCATCAACCTGAGGGTTGCAGGTTCGATTCCCGCTTCCGCCATCCTAGTCACTGCCGTTGTGTCCTTGGGCAAGACACTTTACCCACCTGCTCTCAGTGCCACCCACACTGGTTTAAATGTAACTTAGATATTGGGTTTTCACTATGTAAAGCGCTTTGAGTCACTAGAGAAAAGCGCTATATAAATACAATTCACTTCACTTCACACATATGTTTAGTCCATGTCACGATACACCATATATATGTGGATATGTTTAGTCCATGTCATGATACACCATATATATGTGGATATGTTTAGGCCATGTCACGATACACCATATATATGTGGATATGTTTAGTCCATGTCACGATACACCATACATATGTGGATATGTTCAGTCCATGTCATGATACACCATATATATGTGGATATGTTTAGGCCATGTCACGATACACCATATATATGTGGATATGTTTAGGCCATGTCATGATACACCATATATATCTGGATATTTTGCCTTAGCCTTGAATGAACACTTGATGCATATAATCACAGCAGTATGATGATTCTATGTGTCTACATTAAAACATTCTTCTTCATACTGCATTAATATATGCTACATTTAAACTTTCATGCAGAGAGGGAAACCACAACTAAGTCAATTTAGCAAAAGTGTATTTATGAAACAGTTATTAAGCAGTGGCACAAACATTCATGTCATTTCAAAAGAGAAAGTGCAAGATTGTCAGAGACATTTTAAAACAAGCTATTAGTGCACTTTTGTGCATGATGTCACTAAGATGACATATCAAAACAACACTAAATTAAAGTGCACTTTTTGTACAGAAGGCCACTACAATAGTTTAAAACAAATAAAGTGCACTTTTGTGCATGATGTCACACAAGATATTTCAATAAGTGTCAAATAAAAATGAGCTGCATAATAGGACATCAAATAGTGTATGTCCTTCACTATGTGGTAGGTTCCTGCGGACGTTATCTCCTTCTGTTGTTGACTATTTGTTTCATACGGTGTTGATGTGGAAGTGGTTGCTTGGGCATTTTGTGGGTGTGGCACTGAACGGAGATGTTGACATGCAGAGTTTCAAGCACTCCTCATTCTCTAGCGGGTGACTTTTCAAAGGATGCTACATTAGCAGTGCTGCTACTTTTTTTAGCAACGCTTTTGCCGCATACCTGTTCACCATTTACCCGCTTGAAGCCAAACCACCGCCAGACGATGGACCCCCTGCTGTTTGTCTTGGGAATTAATTATTCCTTCATTTGTTACCAGATTGGCACCTTCTTTCTCTCGTATTACCACTAGCACCACAGCTAACGTTACCATGCCGCTACCTGTCTGCTCCGTGAGAGCGTATGACGTTGCACACGTGACAGTATGTGACGTATGTAAGAAGGTGCGCTTGTTTTATGTCTCTGTGAGAAGGAGACACAAGAAAGAGTGAGAAGAGCCTGTAGTGCAGGAGTCACCAACGCGGTGCCCGCGGGCACCAGGTCGCCCGTAAGGACCAGATGAGTAGCCCGCTGGCCTGTTCTAAAAATAGCTCCAATAGCAGCACTTACCAGTGACCTGCCTCCATTTTTAAATTTTATTTTTTTACTAGTGTGACAGTCCTAACTGTGGTGCGGGTTCTCAGGACCATCCAGGGAAGACATTGTCGTGAGACGGTTTAGACTTCTTTATTATTTCAATCACAGAGTCTTTTGCGTGCTTTTCAGCAGCTGCCTTTTTTCTCATGTGAGCACACGAATGGTTTCCTTCCGTCCGCCGTCTGCTTTTCAGCAGCACGTCGCCGTCGTTTGCGTGGCAGCAGAGGATGGTTTCCTCCCGTCCGCCGTCTTTCTCCGTCTCCTCCCTTGATGTTCACGTCTCTCACCCTTTTATACGGTCCAAAAGGGTGATTGCACTGTCTAATTCTAAGAGAGAAAAAACTCAAATAGAATTTGAAAATCCAAGAAAATATTTTAAAGACTTGGTCTTCACTTGTTTAAATAAATTAATTTATTTTTTTACTTTGCTTCTTATAACTTTCAGAAAGACAATTTTAGAGAAAAAATACAACCTTAAAAATGATTTTAGGATTTTTAAACACATATACCTTTTTACCTTTTAAATTCCTTCCTCTTCTTTCCTGACAATTTAAATCAATGTTCAAGTATATATATTTTTTTTAATGTAAAGAATAATAAATACATTTTAATTTAATTCTTCATTTTAGCTTCTGTTTTTTCAGCGAAGAATAATTGTGAAATATTTCTTCAAATTTATTATGATTAAAATTTAAAAAAAATATTCTGGCAAATCTAGAAAATCTGTAGAATCAAATTTAAATCTTATTTCAAAGTCTTTTGAATTTATTTTAAAATTTTTGTTCTGGAAAATCTAGAAGAAATAATGATTTGTCTTTGTTAGAAATATAGCTTGGTCCAATTTGTTATATATTCTAACAAAGTGCAGATTGGATTTTAACCTATTTAAAACATGTCATAAAAATTCTAAAATTATTCTTAATCAGGAAAAATTATTAATCATGTTCCATAAATTATTTTTAATTTTAATTTTAATTTTACATGAGTTATTATTTGTACAAACATGGTGCAAAGTAATTCATGATTTGTTTAAAAAAATGTTAGTGGCTAGCTAGTTAAAATGGGATATTGTGATTTCACAAGACTGTCTTAAAAGTGATCATTTGAAAATGTTCAATTTGAAAAATGTGCACTTAGAGAAAATATAAAAATGAAGTGTTGCATATTGATATTTATCTGTTTCTATATTTATTTAATGTGAGAAATCATCCTACTCAGTGGCCTAGTGGTTAGAGTGTCCGCCCTGAGATGGGTAGGTTGGGAGTTCAAACCCCGGCCGAGTCATACCAAAGACTATAAAAATGGGACCCATTACTTCCCTGCTTGGCACTCCGCAGCAAGGGTTGGAATTGGGGGTTAAATCACCAAAAATGATACCCGGGTGTGGCACCACTGCTGCCCACTGCTCCCCTCACCTCCCAGGGGGTGAACAAGGGGATGGGTCAAATGCAGAGGACAAATTTCACCACACCTAATGTGTGTGTGACAATCCATCCATCCATCCATCCTCTGCCTATCCGAGGTCGGGTCGCGGGGGCAGCAGCCTAAGCAGGGAAACCCAGACTTCCCTCTCCCCAGCCACTTCGTCCAGCTCCTCCCGGGGGATCCCGAGGCGTTCCCAGGCCAGCCGGGAGACATAGTCTTCCCAACGTGTCCTGGGTCTTCCCCGTGGTCTCCTACCGGTTGGACGTGCCCTAAACACCTCCCGAGGGAGGCGTTCGGGTGGCATCCTGACCAGATGCCCGAACCACCTCATCTGGCTCCTCTCGATGTGGAGGAGCAGTGGCTTTACTTTGAGCTCCCCCCAGATGGCAGAGCTTCTCACCCTGTCTCTAAGGGAGAGCCCCGCCACCCGGAATGTGTGACAATCATTGGTACTTTAACTTTAACTTTAACTTTTTAAGATGATCAGTGTTTCCACAAAGATAAATATCATTCATTATTAATAATAACATAGAGTTAAAGGTAAATTGAGAAAATTGGCTATTTCTGGCAATTTATTTAAGTGTGTATCAAACTGGTAGCCCTTCGCATTAATCACTACCCAAGAAGTAGCTCTTGGTTTCAAAAAGGTTGCTGACCCCTGCTATAGTGTAATGCCTGCAGCTAAAAGCAACTGTGTGAGAACGTATACTCCAATATCACCATATAGTCATTTTCTATATCGCACAGAGACAAACCCACGATATATCCAGTATATTCCATACATCACCCAGCCCTAATTCTAACTCATAAATGTAAATAAAAGTCCACTTGCAATGGAGCCAATGGGAGGTCCTCTATAACCATCCAAAATACACCAACAATACTCCATTTGCATTTTGTGGCTTGAATGTCCACCAAGTGTTAGTTGACTTGACTTGACTTTGACTTTATTTGGAACATGCAAGCATACAACATGATACATCACACATGCATGCATACAACATGATACATCACACATGCACGCATACAACATGATACATCACACATGCATGCATACAACATGATACATCACACATGCATGTATACAACATGATACATCACACATGCATGCATACAACATGATACATCACACATGCAAGCATACAGCATGATACATCACACATGCATGCATAAAACATGTTACATCACGCATGCATGCATACAACATGATACATCACACATGCATGCATACAACATGATACATCACACATGCATGCATACAACACGATACATCACACATGCATGCATACAACATGATACATCACACATGCATGCATACAACATGATACATCACAATTTCCAGTTTGTCTTTTCAACATGTTGGAAAAGGAGTAGGAAGAAGCAGAGCTTATTTAATCCTACCACTTTTCTTTGACATAACAGTTGCTAAAACTTTAGTTGACTTCCTGTTCTCAATGTATTCACAATATACTCCATAAGTAATCACAATAAAAATAAATCAATAATAATGAGTGAAGTAAGTTATATTTCATATGGTGAGATGAGTAAGATGATGTAGAAAATGAATGATGGATGAAATAAATTGAGAATGTTTGTCATGGTTCTTCTTCTTTGTACTTTGTAAACACTTTAAGTGTGAAGAGTTTCTTGAAGTGGATCATATTAGTACATTGTTTGATTGCTTTGCTTCATCCATTCCATCATTTAATTCCACATACTGATATACTGAAGGTCTTAAGTGTTGTACGTGCATACAAATGTTTTAAATTACATTTTTCTCTAAGATTATATTTCTCCTCTTTAGTTGATAATTGTTGTACATTCTTGGCTAGCAGGTTATAGTTTGATTTGTGTATCATTTTAGCTGCTTGCAAATTCACTATGTGGTGGAATTTCAGTATTTGTGATTGAATAAATAAAGTGTTTGTATGTTGTCTATAGCCAACATGATGTATTATTCTAACTCATCTTTTTTGTAACACAGTTAATGAATGAAGTGTACTTTTGTACTTATTTCCCATATTTCTACACAATAAGTCAGATATGTAACACTAGTGAGCAGTAGAGAATATGAAGTCATTTTTGGTCTAGAACATGTTTTGCTTTATTCATTATTGACGTGTTTCTTGCTACTTTATGTTGTATATTTTTATATGACATTTTCAGTTCAATTTATCATCATTTATTATACCTACACATTTGGTTTCATTTACTCTTTCAATTTCTATTCCATCTATTTGTATTTGTGTCTGACTTTCTCTTCTACTGTTACCAAATAGCATTATTTTACTTTTACTGAGATTCAAAGATTGTCAAAGCATCTTTTTAATGTGTTCATTTCTTCTGTTATTATTTGTATTATCTTCTGTGTGTTCTCTCCTGAACAAACACTGTTGTATCATCTGCAAATAATACTAACTTTAAATCTTTTGTAACTTTACAAATGTCATTTATATAGAGATTGAATAATGTAGGTCCTAGTATTGATCCCTGAGGTACACCACAGGATATATTTGGTGTTGTAGAAGTGTGTTGGCCTAGCTTCACGTATTGTTTCCTGTTGGTTAAATAACTTCTTATCCAGTTTAAGACCAACCCTCTGATGCCATATCTTTCTAGTTTTTGGATGAAAATATTGTGATTAATTGTGTCAAATGCTTTAGTTAGATCCAACAACACTGCTGCTGCACATTTTTTACTATCTATTGCATTGCTCATTTCTTCTGTCATTTCAATTAAAGCCATCAAAGTTGAAACATTAGCTGTGTATCCATATTGGTTCTCTTCTAGTATTCTATGTTTGTTTGTGAAACTCTCTCATCTGTTATTGGACACTTTTTCAATGATTTTAGAAAACTGTGGAAGTAAAGAAACAGGTCTATAATTTGTAAATTGGTGTTTGTCTCCAGTCCTATAAATTGGTAGAACTTTAGCTAGTTTCATTGTGTTTGGGTATTTGAAATTATAGGTTACTAATATACATGAATGTTCCTGAAATCTCTTCTACAACCTTTTTTATGGTTTCCATATCAATTCCATTACAATCAGTTGAAGTCTTAGATTACAGGATTATAACTATTTCCTCCTGTGTCACATTACTGAGGAACATGGAGTTGGGATTTGGCTCTATGGTATCATTATAGTCCTCAATTGAAACTGGGTCTGGAATCCTTTCCTCCAATTTTGGTCCAATATTTACAAAGTAATTTTTGAAGCTTTCAACTACTTCCTTTATGTTGTCATTATTTGTGTTTCCATCTAAGAAGTATTGGGGGTAATCCCCCCAAATATAAGTTTTGGCTTCAGCCTATTCCTTTTTCTGTCATTGTTTTTCTTTTCTTTTTGTGTGTAAATGTGTATGATTGTTAAATATGTATCATCTGTACTGTTAAACTGGTCACACAGAATGGTTGATGGTTGATTATATGATGGAAATAAACTTATTTAATAAAAAAAAAAAACATATGGGACGCGGGTTGTCTTACGTCAGCACCAGAAGTGGTAACATCAGCTGCTCACCTGGCAGGTTTTTTGGGGATGAATAGGGAAGTCCTTCTTTAGCTGCCGTCTTGTTTTATCATATATTGCTGCCTTTGCACCTGTCAATGTTCACTTTTGTATGCACATTAAATCAACAACACATCTTGACTTTGGAGCAATGTTCACAGACTCCAATATTTGGCTCTCTATTAGATGTGACAGTGCCTACCTCTTTAGGACCATCCTTTCTAGATATGTAAAGATGTGTATTTACCATATTTTCCACACTATAAGGCGCATCTAAAAACCTCCAATTTTGTCAAAAGCTGACAGTGCGCCTTATAATCCGGTGCGCCTTATATATGGACCAATATTGAGCCTCTAACAGGTAAAAGTTTCAATCAATCAATCAATCGCAACCACAGTAAGCAGCCGCCGACTTCATTTTACCCCGTCTTCATTATCCCCCGTAGAAGAAGATCTTCTTCTTCTACGGTAAGCAGCCGCCCCCGTAGAAGAAGAAGAAGTGTGTGATGCATGCTGGGATATATGACTGCGCGAGGTGTGCCGTTTTGATTTCCATTTGTGTGTTTATGTAAAGACCCAAAAATGTCTCCTGTTAAGAGACACGCTTACGACGCAGAGTTTAAACTTAAGACGATCAGTCACGCAGTAGAACACGGGAACACACTGACTCCATTAATGACGACTTCGACGAGTTGGATGTCATATCTGCCCAACTGTTTAATTCGGACACTGAAGACGAAGAATTGGAGGGATTCGTGGATGAGGAATAAGTTCATAAAGTGAGCTTTACATGTTTATTTTGTGTGTTGTGTTGTGTTGTGTTGTGTGACATTAACGTTTGAGCAACGTTGAGTTATTGATATATTGTTATTGCTCTGCACTATTTCCAGTGTTACTATATTGTGATTGTTTGATTTACCGTAACAGTATCACTGTTTTTTACCTGTTTATTGAATCAGGGAAAGTTCCCCTCCACTATGTGATATAAATGTTGCACTACATGTTATACCTTGCTGTTGTTAAAAGATAAACAAAACACCACGTCACTGACTTTACCTTGGGGAAAATAATAAAACAGCTGTTTATTCATTTTGGGAGTGAACAGAGTTGTCAGAACGCTGGTTTGTAATCTATTAATAAAGTTTGACTGACCTATCTGACTGTTTTGTTGACATTCCCTTTAGCGCAGCTCCATCTAATGGATGCATAGGTGCGCCTTATATATGAACAACGTTTTGAAATATGCCATTCATTGAAGGTGCGCCTTATAGTGCGAAAAATACGGTACAACATTAATATATACGTACTATGCAAATATAAAGAAGGAAAGCTTTTAGTTAATTTTAATACGTTTTGTTTTAAATGTTTTGTTTGTAATTTTTTTTTAATCTTCATTATTTACTTCAAGTTATTACAGTATGTCTCTATATACATATTTATTTTATACATTTTGGCCAAAGGAGGCACATTTCAATTTCTTACTCGCACTTGTTATTTCATATGTTGGCCAGAGGGGGATGAATAGGGAATTCCTTCTTTAGTCCTTCTTTAGCTGCCATCTTGTTTTATCATATATTGCTGCCTTTGCACCTGTCAATGATCATTTTTTATGCACATTAAATTCAACAAAAAATCCTGACTTTGGAGCAATGTTCACGGACTCTAGTATTTGGCTCGCTATTAGATGCAATGTTATTGGGACCATGATTTATGTCATCACTTGTTTACACCTCCTCATATGGAAGATACTTTTCCTCCTTCATGTCTCAAGAAGGCTAGAAATACAAGAAGAAATACATGAATGCATACAGTGGAGTGCGGGGAGCCCTAGAGGTAGTTGTAAGGTGTCCCCAGCTAAATGACAGATAGTTAAAGGCCTACTGAAATTATTTTTTTTCATTTAGACGGGAATAGCAGATCCATTCTATGTGTCATACTTGATCATTTCGCGATATTGCCATATTTTTGCTGAAAGGATTTAGTAAAGAAAATTGACGATAAAGTTCGCAACTTTGGCTCGCTGATAAAAAAAAGCCTTGCCCCTACCGGAAGTAGCGTGACGTCACAAGCGGTAGTGCTGCTCACAATTCCCCGTTGTTTACAATGGAGCGAGAGATATTCGGAGCGAGAAAGCGACGATTACCCCATTAATTTGAGCGAGGATGAAAGATTCGTGGATGAGGAACGTTAGAGTGACGGACTAGAATGCAGTTCAAGACATATCTTTTTTCGCTCTGATCGTAACTTAGGTACAAGCTGGCTCATTGGATTCCACACTCGCTCCTTTTTCTATTGTGGATCACGGATTTGTATTTTAAACCACCTCGGATACTATATCCTCTTGAAAATGAGAGTCGAGAAGGCGAAATGGACATTCACAGTGACTTTTATCCCCACGACAATACATCGACGAAGCTCTTTAGCATGAGCTAACGTGATTGCATCTGTCTCAAATGCAGAAAGAAACAAAATAAATGAATCCCTGACTGGAAGGATAGACAGAAGATCAACAATACTACTATCAGGAGACACCGAACCAAACACTGGACATGTACCGTAAGTTCCGGACTATAAGCCGCACCTGACTATAAGCCGCACCAGCTAAATTTAGGGGAAAATACAGATTGCTCCATATATAAGCCGCACCCGACTATAAGCCGCAGGCGTTTTGATGTGTACCGGTAATTAGCGTAGTATATAGGGGTTCCTGTTACCACGGAGGGGATTGTCGGGACAGAGATGACTGTTTGGGAACGCAAAGCGTCCCATTTATTAACAATAAATCTTTCAATCAAACTTTCACATCTTTGACATGGCGAACAGCATTTGTGCAGAGTACAAATAATACAACGGTGTTAGTCAGTCTTTAATCATTGTGTCATCGTCTTCCTCCTGCGTACTAAAACCACCGAAATCCTCTTCGTCGGTGTCGGAGAAGAACAGGTCCAAAATGGCGTCGTCAGCCACTCTCTCTCCTTCGTCAGTGGAATTAACGGCTCCGGCTTCGTGAGCCGTTACGCCGTCCTCTTCATCATCACGACGCAGCAGTCCAGCTTTTCGAAAGCCGTTGATGATCGTGGATGTTTTCACACTTTTCCATGCCGTCAGGATCCACTGGCAGACTTGAGCAACTGTTGCTTTTCGCATGCGACCAGTTTTGGTGAATGATTTCTCACCGTTAGTCATCCATGCCTCCCACTGAACTCGTAGTGCCACTTTAAAAGCACGATTCACACTGATGTCCAGTGGCTGCAAATGCTTCGTTGTGCCCCCAGGTATCACAGCTGGAATAGAGTTTGTGCTCTTGATGGCTGCTTTCACAGAATCTGTTATATGGGCTCTCATGCTGTCCAAAACGAGCAGTGCTTTTTTTTGGCGAAAAAATCCCCCAGGTCGCTTGACTTAGCACTCATTCAGCCATTCCTTCATAACGCTTTCCATCATCCACCCTTTCTGGTTGACTTTTATGGAGATGTCTTTCGGGAATTTTTCATTTGGCATAGTAATCCGTTTAAAAATCACCATCAGTGGAAGCTTTAGTCCGGATGCTGTGCAGCCCAGAACGCAAGTGAAATGTGTTCTCTCATGGCCAGTTGTTCTCAGTGTGATGGACGATTCACCTTTTTTGTTAACAGTCCTTGTGAGAGGCAAGTCAAAGGACAGAGGCACTTCATCCATGTTTATTATCTCGTCCGGTCCGATGGAATATTCGTCTATTTTTCTTTGTGTGAATTCGCGGAAGTTTGTTATTTTCTCCTCGTGGCCGGCAGGGAGTTGCTGACTCAGAGTCGTCCGTGCCCTAATGGACAGTCCCTTTCGTCTCATAAATCTGACACACCATAATGGTCCACTTCTAAAATCTTCAATATTCATTTCTTTGGCGGTTGTTTGGGCTTTCAGTCGGATCTGCACGGTGGAAACATCCCGGCCGTCTGCTCTCTGTGTGTTCACCCAGTCCTCAAGAAAGTTTTCAAGTTCCGGCCATCTGCTTTTATTATCTCTGAAGGATTTTTTTGTCTTTTTGCATTGAATCAGTTCTTCATGCTGCCGTCTCCAACGTCTCACCATTGATTCATTGATGTCAAGGGTACGTGCAGCAGCTCTATTTCCTTGTTTGACAGCCAAATCTATTGCCTTTAACTTAAAAGCAGCATCATATGCACTTTTCCGTTTGTTTTCCATATTGAGGGTGTTTGCATGAACACTTCCTTCGCGCAAACTGTCGCTGACGTTCTCCTACTCTTTGTTTTGCTCTCATTACCTGGCGCAAGATGTCTGCCTCGGTCTCGCCTGTCGAAGCCTAGCAATGCTGTTGCTAACGACGCTAATTTAGCAACGGGACCTCGTCAGAGCTATGATAAAAACATTAGCGCTCCACCTACGCCAGCCAGCCCTCATCTGCTCATCAACACCCGTGCTCACCTGCGTTCCAGCGATCGACGATGCGGTCGGCGGCCCGGAGATGTAGGAAGTCAAGGTGAGGTCGCCGGCGCTAGCGTCTGCTATCCAACAAAGTCCTCCTGTTTGTGTTGCTGTAGTCCGCCGCTAATACACCGATATATATATATATATAAATGCTGTTAAATGTAGCTTTGATTTGTCAAGCTACTTTTGCAGTGTAGCTTGTGGTGTAGTGTGCTACAATTCTCTGAGGATAGCTTAGCTCCATTTAATTGAGAGTAACTCGTAGCTTAGCTTACTACATTGTCCAGGTAGCTTGCCCATCACTGTCTATTTGGCCTAGCTCACATGTCAATAGTTTGAATACTGCAAACTTCAATACAGTAACACCTCATTTGTTCTGCAGACGTCCAGCGGGTGTCAGCGGGGAGTCATGAAGAGGAGTGGCACACCAGTGTGGGACAGAAGGAGCTACAGGCCCCCTCCCACGTTAAAGAGGAGCAGCTTCATGATGAAGATGAAGCTCAGTCCTTACAGCTTCATCACAGTCAAAGTGAGGAGAACAGAGGGGCGGAGCTTGTAAGTCAACAAATCACAGAAGCTGATGGAGAGCATTGTGAAGATATAAAGTCAGAACCAGACAGCATCTTTGCTCCACTGTCAGACATGGACCACATGATGTCACACTCTTCTGATCACAGTGACCACATCCAAAAACCTTTGGAGAGTCAAAATGACTCTAAAGGTGATACGAGACATCACACTAACAACAAACACTTTGACTGCTCTCAATGTGGGAAATCATTTAGACTGAAGAGTAATGTTACAGTACACATGAGAACACATACTGGAGAGAAACCTTTTACTTGCTCTGTTTGTAAGAAGAGTTTCTCCACAAAGCAAAGCATGACCACACACATGAGAACACACACTGGAGAGAGACCTCTTTTTTGCTCAGCTTGCGCTAAAAGATTCAACAATAAGAATGACATGATATTACACATGAGAACACACACAGGTGAGAACCCCTTTACTTGCTCTGTTTGTAAGAAGAGTTTTTCCAGAAAGGCACACATGACCACACACATGAGAACACACACTGGAGAGAAACTTTTTGCTTGTGCTAAAAGATTCAACACTAAGAATCACATTATATCACACTTGAGAACACACACACATGAGAAACCTTTTACTTGCTCTGTTTGTAAGAAGAGTTTTTCCAGAAAGGAACACATGACCACACACTTGAGAACACACACTAAAGAGAAACCTTTTATTTGCTCTGTTTGTAAGAAGAATTTCCCTAGCAAGCAAATCATGATCAGACACATGAGAACACACACTGGAGAGAAACCTTTTTTTTGCTCAGCCTGTGCTAAAAGATTCAACACTAAGAATCACATTATATTACACATGAGAACACACACAGGTGAGAGACCTTTTACTTGCTCTGTTTGTAAGAAGAGTTTTTCCAGAAAGGCACACATGACCACACACATGAGAACACACACTGGAGAGAAACCGTTTCTTTGCTCAGCTTGTGGTAAAAGATTCAACACTAAGAGTGACATGATATTACACATGAGAACACACACAGGTGAGAAACCTTTTACTTGCTCTGTTTGTAAGAAAAGTTTCTCCAGAAAGGAACGCATGACCACACACATGAGAACACACACTGGAGAGAGACCTCTTCCTTGCTCAGCTTGCGCTAAAAGATTCAACACTAAGAGGGAAATTATATTACACATGAGAACACACACAGGTGAGAAACCTTTTACTTGCTCTGTTTGTAAGAAGAGTTTCTCCAGAAAGGAACACATGACCACACACATGAGAACACACACTGGAGAGAAACCTTTTATTTGCTCTGTTTGTAAGAAGACTTTCTCCAGCAAGCAAATCATGACCAGACACATGAGAACACACACTGGAGAGAAACCTATTCCTTGCTCAGCTTGCGCTAAAAGATTCAACAATAAGAATGACATGATATTACACATGAGAATACACACAGGTGAGAGACCTTTTATTTGCTCTGTTTGTAAGAAAAGTTTCTCCAGAAAGGAACACATGACCATACACATGAGAACACACACTGGAGTGAAACCTTTTTCTTGCTCAGCTTGTGCTACAAGATTCAACACTAAGAATGACATGATATTACACATGAGAACACACACAGGTGAAAAACCTTTTACTTGCTCTGTTTGTAATAAGAGTTTTTCCAGAAAGCTAAGCATGACCATACACATGACAACACACACTGGAGAGAAACCTTTCTCTTGCTCAGCTTGTGCTAAACGATTCAACACTAAGAATAAAATTATATTGCACATGAGAACACACACAGGCGAGAAACCTTTTCTTTGCTCTGTTTGTAAGAAGAGTTTCTCCAGAAAGGGTGACATGACCACACACATGAGAACACACACTGGAGAGAAACCTTTTTCTTGCTCATTTTGTGTTAAAAGATTCAACTCTAAGAAGGAAATTATATTGCACATGAGAACACACACAGGTGAGAAACCTTTTCCTTGCTCAGCTTGTGCTAAAAGATTCAACACTAAGAGAGAAATGATATTACACATGAGAACACACACAGGCGAGAAACCTTTTACTTGCTCTGTTTGTAAGAAGAGTTTCTCCAGAAAAGACAGCATGACCACACACATGAGAACACACACTGGAGAGAAACCTTATTTTTGCACTGTGTGTGATAAGATGTTCAGGTTTAAGAATCAGGTGAGTAAACACAAGTGTGTAACAGTCATGGAAGCTGCAGGGATGTAAACAGACTTAAACAGTGATTGTGCTAAATGTAGTTTAAAAACACAGCATGTTTAATAAGAATGTATATTTGATGTTGTATGTAGTGCTTCTCATCTTTTAGTCTTATATGTTGTCCTGTAATTACTGTTTAAGTTGTGTGCATGTATTGAATATTATATATGTAGCTACTATTTTATTTTTTTCTCATCTTTGAAGAGAGGACATCTTATTATATTAATTTTTTTTTTTTTCACACGTGTTTTCCATTGCATTTTATTGATGTTATTATTCAATTAAAAGTATGAATGAATAAAATGGTTAACAAAATGTGGACTCTGGTAGATTAGCAGCATTGTTACATCATGGATGTTAACTACTACAAAACATCAACAAAGAAGAAAAATGCTGAAGTTAGCAACACATCACTGAACTTTAGAGCCATCGTGAGTGGAGTTGCTTGTTTTTATTGCTGCATTTGTACTTATTTCACCTCACATCTTCACTTTTAATCCTAAAGTCTTCTTCAAATATTGTCATGACGTTTACTATGAAGGGTTTGTTTTTCCGAGGTGCAATAAAAGTTGGAGCGGACATGGCGTGAAGGTAAGGACGTATTTATTGTAACAAAGTACAAACAAAAGGCGCACACAAGGCGCAGATAAAACTTGACTATGAAACAAAAAGCTAGCACAAAGGCAAAACTATGGACATAAAATAAATAAGCACTTACTGTGACATGAACTATGGCATGGACTATGATATCAAGGGTATCATCAGGTTGCATGGATATCAGAGGTATCAGAGTTAATGTCGCCAGGCTGACTTTCTGGCAACTATCGGCTTAAATAGTCGTGAATATGATTAGCAACAGGTGCTTGAGTGCAAACGTGAAACAGGTGGAACTAATGGGTTACTATGGTGACCAAACAGGAACTAAAAAGAGTCCAAAAACCAAACAGGACATAACCTAAACAAAACATGATCACAGACATGACAGAGACACCCCCTTAAGGACAGATACTAGATGTCCAAAACAAAATACAAGGCAGGATCGAGAGTCATGGGAGGGCGGAGGGGGACATGGCAGTGGGTCGATCCGGGAATGGCCACAACCGTGGCCGACGAGGAGGCGGGCGCGTTGTCGTCGTCGTGGCAGGCATGGAAGCTGCGCGAGTCGTCGTTGTGGCAGGCGTGGAAGGTTCAAGGTTCAAGGTTCAACTTTATTGTCCCCGCGGGGAAATTTGTCTTGGGCACAGTGCATCATTGCTTTTTTAACATACACAAAAACAACAGAACAAAAACAAGCGCAGACACAACCACAAGCAGACAACTAACATTTAAACATCAGAACATGGAGCTTGATAGACATAGGTGGCACTTTGATGTAGGCATAAAATCTACAATATGGAGATAAAGATAAAGTACCAGTGTGCGTTGCACTAGAGCTCATGGATAAAGTGCTATGTGCTAAAGTGCTTAGTTTTAAAGTGCTATGTGCTAAAGGGCTATGTGCTAAAGTGCTATGTGCTCAAAAAGTGCTAACCTATGTATTAACATTCTATTGCACATTGTTGGTCAGCTTAATGGAGGCTGGGACAAATGATAATTTAAAGGCCTACTGAAATGATTTTTTTTTATTTAAACGGGGATAGCAGATCTATTCTGTGTGTCATACTTGATCATTTCGCGATATTGCCATATTTTTGCTGAAAGGATTTAGTATAGAACAACGACGATAAAGATCGCAACTTTTGGTATCTGATAAAAAAAAGGCTTTCCCCTACCGGAAGTAGCGTGACGTAGTCAATTGAACATATACGCAAAGTTCCCTATTGTTTACAATGATGGCCGCATGAAGTGAGAGAGATTCGGACCGAGAAAGCGACAATTTCCCCATTAATTTGAGCGAGCATGAAAGATTTGTGGATGAGTAAAGTGCAAGTGAAGGACTAGTGGGGAGTTGAAGCTATTCAGATAGGGAAGATGCTGTGAGAGCCGGGGGTGACCTGATATTCAGCTGGGAATGACTACAACAGTAAATAAACACACAACATATATATACTCTATTAGCCACAACACAACCAGGCTTATATTTAATATGGCACAAATTAATCCTGCATAAAAACACCTACGTGTTTGTTATGCTAGCTCCTAGCTCCTCTGCTAGCTCCTAGCTCCATAGAACACGCCAATACAATTCAAACACCTGCACAACACACACAATCACTCAACCCAAAAGACCGTTCACCTAACCCAAGGTTCATAAAGCTTATATATTTTTTAAAAGTTACGTACGTGATGCGCACATACGGTCAAGCTATCAAATGTTTAGCAGACAAGGCTGCATACTCACGGTACCTGGTATTCAGCTGGGAATGACTAAAACAGTAAATAAACACAAGACATATATCTACTCTATTAGCCACAACACAACCAGGCTTATATTTAATATGACACAAATTAATCCTGCATAAAAATACCTACGTCTTTGTTATGCTAACTCCTAGCTCCTCTGCTAGCTCCTAGCTCCATAGAACACGCCAATACAATTCAAACACCTGATCAACACACACAATCACTCAGCCCAAAAGACCGTTCACCTAACCCAAGGTTCATAAAGCTTATACATTTTAAAAAAGTTACGTACATACGCAAAAAAAAAGTTGCACACATACGGTCAAGCGATCAAATGTTTAGAAGCCAAAGCTGCATACTCACGGTAGCACGTCTGCGTCTTTGTCATCCAAATCAAAGTAATCCTGGTAAGAGTCTGTGTTGTCCCAGTTCTCTACAGGCGTCTGTGTAACGAAGTCAAAAGTCCTCCTGGTTAGAGTCTCTGTTATCCGAGTTCTTCCATCTTGACTGCATCTTTCGGGAATGTAAACAAAGACGCGCCGGCTGTGTACTGTTGTTGCTGACTTCGTTCAAAAAATACGTCCGTTTCGCACCGACAACTTTCTTCTTTGCTTGCTCAGCTTCTTTCTCCATAATGCAATGAACATAATTGCAACAGATTCACCAACACAGATGTCCAGAATACTGTGGAATTATGAAATGAAAACAGAGCTTTTTCGTATTGGCTTCAATGTGGAAGGCATACCCGTGTTCCCCGGGCTACGTCACGCGCATACGTCATCCTCAGAGGCGTTTCGAACCGGAAGTTTAGCAGCAAATTTAAAATGTCACTTTATAAGTTAACCCGGCCGTATTGGCATGTGTTATAATGTTAAGATTTCATCATTGATATATAAACTATCAGACTGCATGGTCGCTAGTAGTGGCTTTCAGTAGGCCTTTAAGGCGGTTAGATTTGCATAGTGGGACCCGGAGTATTCTCCCTGATGGCAGGGTTCCATATTCAGGGAAGAGTGGGTGTTGTGAGTTGGAAATAATTTTCTTAGCTTTTTTCCTAACTGCCTGCTCATAGATGCTCTGTATAGGCTCATATTCTTTCCTCCCTACGATTTTCATTGCCGTTGTATGCATGCCGGCCAGTTTGCTTTTTAGCTTAGCGGTTAGGTTGCCAAACCATGAGGTGATCCCGTATCTAATGATGCTCTCTACAATGGCACGGTAGAAAATCATCATGATGTGGCTGCTTACGCCGTACAATCTTAATCTTCACAAAAAATATAGCCTCTGTTGCAGTTTATTGCACAGTTTGTCAATATGTGTCTTCCAGCAGAGAAGATTATCAATATGAACCCCTAAATATTTATATGAGGATACCTGGGTGATTCCCTGATTTTTGATGACCACTGGCTCATGGTCAGTCACTTTCCTGGGATCCAAAACCATTTCCTGTGTCTTGGTCACATTTAGAATAAGATGGTTGGTATCACACCACCTAATAAATAGATCTATCTGGTCTTGGTACACAGAGGGGTCCGTATCCTTGTGTCTAAGGCTTAGGAGCACGGTATCGTCCGCAAATTTCACCATATAATTGTTAGGGTGCACAGTCCTACAATCATTGGTGTACAATGTAAACAGTGTTGGTGATACAACACAACCCTGTGGGACGCCTGTGTTGCAGTGTTTGGTGTCTGACAGTGTTCTGTTGACCTTCACTTGCTGTGTTCTGTTTGTTAAAAAAGAGTGGAACCATTTGATCAAGGTGGAGTTTACACCCATGTCTTTGAGCTTCTCCAAGAGTATGTGAATTTGCACTGTATTAAAAGCTGAGCTGAAATCAACAAATACAATTCTAGCATAAGCGTTTGTGTTCTCAAGGTGCTTGGAGATAAAGTGCAAGGTGCAAGGGATTGCATCATCAGTACTGCATTCCTGCTTGTACGCAAACTGGTACACATCTAAATTTGGCTTGACATCCTTCATGAGCAGTGACACAACACATTTTTCAAAACATTTCATAACAATGGAAGTGAGAGCTATGGGACGAAAGTGGTTGTTTACTGTGACACTGGGCTTTTTAGGCACTGGAGTTATAATTGACTTCTTCCACAGAGCTGGAACAGTGTGAGTGTTAAGTGGAATATTGGACACCATGCTGTAGTTAGTTCCTCTGCACAGCTTTTGAGCAAAAAAGCTGGGAGGCCGTCAGGGCCTGCGGCCTTGCCCGTATGTACTCTACTAAAGAGACGGCGGATGCTGGTCGGGTGGACTTCCAGGCAGCAGGTGTCATCAGTGTCTGGCAGGGACTGCAAAACACTGTCACACTCCTGAGAGAAGTTTTGACGGTCGAATCTCAAATAAAAGTCATTTACCTCATTTGATTTTTGCTGCTCATCCAGGGTGATGATTTGTTTCTTTGCAGGGTTCATATTAGTGACTGATTTCATTGTGTCCCAAAGTTTTTTTGTATTTGACATTTGGAGATGATGTTCCATTGTTTGCTTATGTTGTTCTCTTGCATTAGTGAGAAGTTGTTTGAGTTCTTTTTGGACAACTGACAATCCTGCTCTGTCTTTACTTCTAAAGGCCTGCTTTTTCCTATTTATGCAGTCTTTTATTTCTTTTGTTACAAAGGGTTTGTTATTGGGATAGACTACAATGTTTTTCTTGGGTACCACATTGCCAACACAAAACTCAATGTAGTCCGTTATAGTTACTGTAGCCTCATCTAATCCTAGTGCATGGAACAGGGACCAGTCTGTGCACATGAAACACCCCTTCAGTGTCTCAATAGCATCGTCTGACCACACATTAATTGTCTTATGCTCAGGTTTAATTGATTTAAAAACAGATTTATATGTGGGTATTAGATGTATGGTGTTGTGATCCGAGTTGGAAAGGGGGGGCTTTGGTTTTGCTGAGTATCCCCCCTTTATATTGCCATAGCATTTATCTAGAATCTTGTCATTTCTTGTGTCACATTTGACAAATTGTTCAAAGCCCGGCAAGGCAGTCTCCATTTTACAATGGTTAAAGTCACCCAAAAAGAAAACAGGAGCTCCGGGTGTGCGCTGCAGCTGTTCATGTGCGCACTCTGCTATGCTTGCAGCAGCTCTGCCTGCATTGCCGCTGCATAGGTGGGACATAAACAGCGGCTATGATGATGTTGCCAAACTCCCTAGGCAGGTAGTGAGGTCTCATTGATAAACACAGCAGTTCTACGTCGGGGCTGCATATGGTTTTTTTCACAGTGAGCTGTTTACACCACTTGTCACTCACGTACACGCCGACTCCGCCCCCTTTTCTCTTCCCGGAAGCGTCAGAGCGGTCAGCTCGTACGAGTGAGAATCCATCCAGGTCAAGCAGAGAATCCGGGACGCCTTGGTGAAGCCACGTCTCGGTGAACACCATGATGTTGGTTTCCCGGTATTCAAAGCAGCTCTTCAGGTTGACCCGAAGCTCATCCAGCTTTGGTGCCAGCGATCGCACGTTGCTGAGTATTATTGACGGCAGGGTTAGGGTTAGGGTTAGGGTTAGGGTTTAGGGTTTAGGGTTAGGGTTAGGGTTAGGGTTAGGGTAGGGTTAGGGTTAGGGTTTAGGGGTTAGGGTTAGGGTTAGGGTTAGGGTTGGGGTTAGGTTTAGAGTTAGAGTTAGGGTTAGGGTTAGGGTTAGGGTTAGGCATAAAGAAAAAGAGTTGGTTAGGGTTAGGCATAGAGAAAGAGAGTTGGTTAGGGTTAGGGCTAAGGGTGGGGGTGGGGCGATAGAAAAGAGCGAAAAAAAGAATAAGAAGGGTGTGCACGGTCCGTCTATGGCCCAGCGGGTTAGGGTTAGGGTTAGGGTTAGGGGTTAGGGTTAGGGTTAGGGTTAGGGTTAGGGGTTAGGGTTAGGGTTAGGGTTAGGGGTTAGGGTTAGGGGTTAGGGGTTAGGGTTAGGGGTTAGGGGTAGGGTAGGGTTAGGGTTAGGGTTAGGGTTGGGTTAGGGTTAGGGTTAGGGTTGTGGTTAGGGTTAGGGTTAGGGTTAGGGTTAGGGGGAGGGGCAAAGGGAGTGCACTGTCCGTCTGCAACCCGTCAAGGCGACGCCCACGCCAAACGCAGGACCCCCGGGACCCCATCCGACATAACTCCCATTGCGGGCGCTCAATGTGGTGGCAGACACACTCGAAGAATCCCTGCGGCTATCCAACGACGCGTTTCGGCCCCCTAGGCCTCGTCAGGTTGGCTTTTGACCTCATGCCTACTGGGACGCTACTAATTCCCTAGTAGGTGGAGCACTTCTAATCTCCTGAGGCTTCCCTATTTGTCTTCACGGCCGGATGTCCCCTCATCACGGCCGGAGAGGGAATGAGCCTGCTGGCAGGAGGAGGATATATATATAGGTGAGCTGCAGGGGGGCGGGGCTTAAGCTCCCCACTGCAGTGTCGCCAGCGACTACTCAAACCTATGGATCAAAGAAAACGCCTACATGTGTGATGTGTCCCCTCGACATATGTTGTGCATCACACAGTGGCCAAACACACAGGTAAGTATGGTTATGTTTGGTGAATGTATTAAAATGTTTTCTTTGATCAATCCTCTGACTCCTGTGTTGATTGATTGAGGCGTCTGAGCCCCTCACCACATTTCGATAACAGGGCCGCGGGGGACCCACGAACGGCAGGGCGCCACCAAGCGACGGGTTGGAGGCACTGGCGGGTTAGGGTTGTGGTTAGGGTTAGGGTTAGGGGAAGGGGGAGGTGCAAAGGGAGTGCACTGTCCGTCTGCAACCCGTCAAGGCGACGCCCACGCCAAACGCAGGACCCCCGGGACCCCATCCGACATAACTCCCATTGCGGGCGCTCAATGTGGTGGCAGACACACTCGAAGAATCCCTGCGGCTGTCCAACGACGCGTTTCGGCCCCCTAGGCCTCGTCAGGTTGGCTTTTGACCTCATGCCTACTGGGACGCTACTAATTCCCTAGTAGGTGGAGCACTTCTAATCTCCTGAGGCTTCCCTATTTGTCTTCACGGCCGGATGTCCCCTCATCACGGCCGGAGAGGGAATGAGCCTGCTGGCAGGAGGAGGATATATATGTAGGTGAGCTGCAGGGGGGCGGGGCTTAAGCTCCCCACTGCAGTGTCGCCAGCGACTACTCAAACCTATGGATCAAAGAAAACGCCTACATGTGGGTTAGGGTTAGGGTTAGGGTTAGGGTTAGGGTTAGGGTTAGGGTGGGTTAGGGGTTAGGGTTAGGGTTAGGGTTAGGGTTAGGGGTTAGGGGTTAGGGTTAGGTGTTGTTGGGTTAGGGTTAGGGAAAGGGGGATGGGCAAGGATGCACTGTCCTGCTTCAGCCCGTGCCGGTAACGTCAAGCTCCAACGGTAGGCCCTCAGGGCACCCTGCAAGAAAGAAATCACAAAAGCATTAGATGTGATGTCAAACACATGTTGGACCTGATTCCAGCGACGCGTTTCGGCCTGTCAGGCCTCATCAGGCTGGCTGCGGCTTCTCCATGTTTTCTCTGCAGCGTGATGTCCTCTCATCGAGCGCTGTGAGGGAGATGTGCCTGTCTCAGGAATGGAGGAGGTTTTGAGCAGGAAGGGGGCGGGGCTGACACCCTCCACATCAAGGCAAAAAGATATATGCCTTGATCTCCCTCAAACTCCTATTTACAATGTGTTTAAAACAAGTCTTTCAAGTTTATGACTTGTTGCCCCCATCACACCTGCCGCAAAAGGACAACTCACCCACAAGGCACCCGTCAGGTCCACCGAGGAGACAAGACACCTGCGCACGGACTGGCGGCACTGGCCAAGTTAGGTGTTGTTGGGTTAGGGTTAGGGTTAGGGTTAGGGTTAGGGTTAGGGTTAGGGTTAGAGGGTTAGGGTTAGGGTTAGGGTTAGGGTAGGGTTAGGGTAGGGTTAGGGTTAGGGTTAGGGTTAGGGTTAGGTTTATGGTAAGGATTTAGGGTTAGGGTTAGGGTTAGGGTTAGGGTTAGGGTTGGGGGAGGGGTTAGGGTTAGGGTTAGGGTTGGGGGAGGGGTTAGGGTTAGGGTTAGGAGAAGGGGATGTGCACTGTCCGTCTACAATCCAACGGACTGACACTTACATCTCATTTAGGCCCCCCGGATGTCTGGTGCCCAATTTGGAGATCCACGGGAGCTCTGCCCTGTGACGTTGGGCGAGGCTCCATTTAGGATCCGTCTCTACGACAGTCACCCGGACGGAAGACCATCCGTGCAGGAGGAAATGCTGAACCAGGTGAGTGTTGGTATTTTTTTGTCTAACAATGTTGTATTTGTGCTGGGCGAATCTCCTGGCTAAGGTATTGCCCGTCTCGCCCACGTACATACACCCACATTGCTGACAACGGATGACATACACACAGTTCTGTGTGTGTCGGCCGCCACGGCACAACGGCTGGAAAACCTTGCGGTTATGGGGGTTCACCAACCATTGTGAGTGGCGGACAAGGGCGTCCCTCTTGGTGGAGGGCGGGTCTCTCAATGAGCAGACCCTGGCCCTGACCAACTGATCATTCAAGTTGGGGTTCTTGCGGTAGGCCGGCACCACATAGCGACCAGGCAGCCTCCCACTACTCTCCACAAAGACCCGGAAGTGGTTTTTGACCTTCCAGGCGGCCCGCGCAGCCGAAGGAGAGTAGGTGGTGATCAGAGGAATCATGTCTGTCCCAGGGGGAGGCCCCCTAGGGTCCAAGAAGCCCCTCAACTGCCGTCTGAGGAAGGACCTGGAATAGCCCCTCCTCATCAGAGCAGAAAAGAGGGTCCTCGAGGCCCCCAGGAAGTCCTCCCGTCTGGTGCAGATACGATGAAACCTCAATAATTGGGATTTCACCAACCCCGCAAAGGTATGCGTGGGGTGGAAGCTGCTTCTGTAAAGGAGCGCATGGGTGTCGGTCTCCTTGAAGAACACCCGGATGTCCAAGTGTTGCGTAATAGCAAAGTCGGGACCCTTGAATGTAGTGGTGTCCAAAAAGTCGACAGAAGTACTGCTAATGGTCGACTTGATGGTGATATTTTTGTTGTGAGTGTTAAGCGTGTTCAAAAACACGCTGAACTCCTCACTGGAATGCGTCCAAACACCCCAG
Source organism: Entelurus aequoreus (assembly GCF_033978785.1). NCBI lineage: Eukaryota > Metazoa > Chordata > Actinopteri > Syngnathiformes > Syngnathidae > Entelurus > Entelurus aequoreus. The sequence goes on along the minus strand of NC_084748.1, from coordinate 936,566 downwards.
ATGTCATCCAGGTACCGAAAATAATAAAGGGGACGTTTTGGGCAGGCGGCCAAAGCAGAGGTCTCCCACTCTGCCATAAAAATGTTGGCATACGCCGGTGCAAATTTCTTGCCCATAGCAGTGCCCTTAATTTGGAGGTAGAAGCGACCGTCAAACTCAAAGTCGTTTCTCCTCAAATTAATTTCAAGGAGCTGTAGAATCTCCTTCTCGGGCCTGCTGACGTCGCGGTACTTGTAGAAGACATTTTTGACAGCCTGAATACCCTCATGGATGTCCATGTTTGTATACAGGCTGTCAATGTCTATGGTGAACAGGATGGCATCTGGGGGAATGTTCACACTCTTGATTTGATCTATAAAGTCATAGGTATCTCTGAGGTAGCTGTCGTGCAGAACGGAGAGCGGAGTTAAAAAATGGTCGATAAACTCTGCCGTTCTGTACGTCTCGCTGCCGCAGTCAGACACAATGGGGCGGCCCGGAGGGATCTCGTGGGGCTTGCTCCACTTGTCTGGCTCCTTGTGAATTTTAGGGAGCATGTAAAACCTGCGGGGGCGAGGATCACGCTCCCCCATGAGATACCTCTGTTGTTTAAAATTTATGAATTTTTTGAGGCGAAGATTATCCAGAATCTTGCCTACCATGGGGATGGTCTGGGGATAAATTGGTTCCGGCAGTGGTTTGTAATACGTCATGTCACTCAACTGCCGGGAACCCTCCCATAAATATTGTGACCTGTCAAAAATGACAACAGCACTCCCCTTGTCAGCTGGTTTGATGACAATGTGCTTGTTTCTTTTTAGATTTTGAAGGGCCTCAACTTCTTCCGGTGTCAAATTGGGAGCGACCGCAGGTGCGCAGCCCGAACCGGACACGGAAAGCCCATCGGACCGGACCATAGCCTGGAATTCCGGAGGCATAAGTCCAGGTGAGGGCTCCCAGCCGGAGCGGGCTGTGAAAGGTGTGGGTCCTGGAGAATCTTGATTCTCATAATACACCTCAAGTTTGACACGTCTATGGTAGCGCTGGAGGTCAAATTGAAGTTGATGATGCCAGTCGCTACTGAGGTTAGTGGAAGGAATAAAGTTGAGGCCCTTATTAAGGAGGGAGATGTGTGACGGGGTTGGCGTGAAATTACGGGCCAAATTTATCACGTTCTTATTACCCCCCCGAACCAACGGGATTATGGGGATGCCAAGTTTAAAAACTCAAGCCAGTGCTTGAGCATCAACTTGGCAGTGTCCTGAGTCCAGTGGATCAGGTCAGGTTGGGTCTCAAAGTCCCGGCCGTCGAGAGCTGGGATGTGAGCGTAATTGTTCCTGATGCAAAGATTCAGCAGCCCAAGGTTGGCTTTTTGCTCAGCGGGCAGGGCTGCCGAAAAATTGATCAGGGGGATTAGCACTCGGGCCCGTGGGAAGGTAAGCGCGGCTGCCCTGAGTGCCCCTTGGAGCTGCTTAATAGCAGTCTCCTTCACTTTCTGCTCACGGTGATGGATCCCAAAGGAAAGTACCAACACTTCCACCGGGACAGCAATTATGGTTTTGCGCAGGATGGCCTCCGCGTGTCGAAAATTGGCGTCCGGGTAACTATCGATCTGAAGGTCGTCGATATAAAAAGGAGGAAGATGAGAGAGATTGCAGTCGCCGATCATCAAGTACTTCTTGGTGGCCGACAACTTCCAATCCATCATCCTCCTCTGAGAGCCCATATGTCTAGTGGGTCTACGGGGGGAGGAGCAGGTAACATCCTCTACCAACTGGACACAATCTGAAATAGACAGTGGAGTACCTGGGACCAAAGGCTCCCCATGTGGTTTCTTTTTTAGTGTCCCGGGGAACAAATGTGACCAATCGGGGGACTCCTGAGGAAGCATCTCCCCAGGGAGCGTCTTCCGCAAAAGGTATGAAGGTGAGTCTTCACAGTCCTCCCTAGGGGTCCCGGAAAGTGTGGGCCCCTGTGGTGAAAATTCACCTTGTGGTGTCGTCTCATCTTCCATGTGAAGCTGGAGCGGGGATGAGACGGGGGTAGCGGCGGCCACAGGAGAGATGCTTGGGGACAGCATCGAAGCAAGATCCTGTCCCTGTTCCTGGTCCTGAAGATCAATGAGGAGGGGCGAATGAAGCGTGGGCCCCATTGGTGAGTAACCGTAGTACTCAGTCTGAGTGGGGGTCTCCTGGGTTTTGCTTTCCCCGGAGACTGTGAACCCACTTGTGGGGGTATCCTGGGTGTTGTTTTGCCCAGAGACTGTGGACCCACGTGGTGATTCATCGTCGTCCTCGGTCTGAGTGGGGGTATCCTGTGTGTCTTGTCTTGCAGGTGATCCCAGAGGAAGTAGCCTGCGGCGTGCAGGAATGGGCCGGGTCGGGAGATCCTCACCGATGCTGTCTTTGGCGGGTCTGCTGTCCGGAGCTCGGCGCGTGGTCATCCTCTGCTCCTTGGGAGGTCCCGCCACTGCAGGAGTCGGCGGCCGGCGAGGAAGGAAGATGGGGGACATCCGGATTGGAGGGATTGCTGGACGGTCCGCCTCGGGAGACCAATCTGGGGCGACAGCGTCGGTGCTGGTAGCCACCGATGCCCGAGTGACTATCTGAGCTGGGGGGCTTCTTGCCCGTGCCAAGTCAGGAGCCCCAACTGGGCCCATAGGGTCAGTGAGGGTACCCACCGATACCAGGGTGGTAGTCTGGACCGGTATAGACCGGGCCGGGTGTACCACCTCCGGTGCCGGGGTGGCAGCCTGGACTGGTAAGGGCTGGGCCGGGCGTGCCCCCTCAGCGTTGACAGAGGGGTCGGCAAAGGCTGCGACAATGAGGGCCTCGGCCTGCTTGAGGGTGTCCCCCAACAATCTTTTCCCCAAGTGTTTTTTTGCCCATGTAACAGCCAGCTCAAAAGCGGGTCTCCAACTCTCGTGAATAAAACTGGTTATCTTGCCCAATTCTTTTTCCAGAGTGTCATTGTAATGTTGTCTTAAAATTTCGACAGTTGTTGATGCCCAAGTATTGGCATTGGCCCTGATCAAAACCTCAATCTCAATGTTGGTGACCGCTGGTTTAATCATAGTGGCCAGCGTCTCATGCATTTTTATTATGGATTGGGGGTAAGTGTCTTTAGTAACATTGATAAGGTGATGTGTGATTTTAACAATGTTATAAAAACACTGGGCTTTTAAATTCCCCTCCATGGAAATTGGGGAATTGTCCGGGGGTGCCTTCTTCCGAGAAGCGTTCTGTTGCTTCTTGCCCTTTTTGCCCTTCTTCTTGGGACGGGGAGGAACGCGGGGACGTCCTTGAGGTGAATATTCCGGTAAGACATATTGCCTTGAAGGTACAAAGTCCCTGTCTCTGCTGGAATATTGACGCGGCCCCTCCCTCCTGGAAGAGTCCTGGCGCCTCCCGAGTGGACGAGGAGGATTGCGGGGACGTCTTGGAGGTGAAAAATGTGGTCTCAAATATCCAGGAGAGTGATGTCTTGAAGGCACAAAGTTATTTTGTGCTGGGCGTGTGTTCCACCCATCATTCCACTGGGGGGCGCTGGCGCGCTCCTCTTGGAATTCGTCTTCAAAATGGCGGCGTGTCTGCGGGTAGGGGCGAACGGGAAGGGAATTGAGGTATCCCCGTACCACATCCGCATAAGTCATTGGGGGCAGCTGCTCGTGCGGCTCAGGAAAATTATCCTCATAATCATAATAATCCTGATGGTCATCATAATAATCCTCTGAATAAGTAGGCCACTCTGGAGGCGCAGCCTGCTGTCCCGGTCCGCGCCTTCGCCCCGACCAAACAGGAAGCCGTGCACCATCGTACCATCGTGACATTATTTGAAATTATAATTTTAATGCCGCTGGTGTAGATGGTAGTGAAAATGGTTTGCGAAACAAAAATGCGTTCGCTTTGTAAAAACAAAAATTGTCTTTATCCGTTCCTTTTGTAAACAAAGAGGAAAAAAAAATTAATTTGGATTTTTTCTAAGTACAAAATCGAGAGAGGCTAAAAATCACCTCTTTTTCCTTCTCTCGATCAGACACTTAGAAAAAAAACGGAGAAAAAAAAAAAAAAAATTTGGATTTTTTCTAAGTACAAAATCGAGAGTGGTTAAAAATCACCTCTTTTTCCTTCTCTCGATCAGACACTTAGAAAAAAAAATGAAAAAAAAAAAAAAAAAATTGGATTTTTTCTAAGTACAAAATCAAGAGAGGCTAAAAATCACCTCTTTTTCCTTCTCTCGATCAGACACTTAGAAAAAAAACGGAAAAAAAAAAAAAAAAAAATTTGGATTTTTTCTAAGTACAAAATCGAGAGAGGCTAAAAATCACCTCTTTTTCCTTCTCTCGATCAGAAACTTAGAAAAAAAACGGAAAAAAAAAAAAAAAAATTTGGATTTTTTCTAAGTACAAAATCGAGAGTGGCTAAAAATCACCTCTTTTTCCTTCTCTCGATCAGACACTTAGAAAAAAAACGGGAAAAAAAAAAAAAAAAAATTGGATTTTTTCTAAGTGTAATATCGACAATGGCTAAAAATCACCTCTTTTTCCTTCTCTCGATCAGACACTTAGAAAAAAAAATGAAAAAAAAAAAAAAAAATTAGATTTTTTCTAAGTACAAAATCAAGAGAGGCTAAAAATCACCTCTTTTTCCTTCTCTCGATCAGACACTTAGAAAAAAAACTGAAAAAAAAAAAAAAAAAAATTGGATTTTTTCTAAGTACAAAATCGAGAGTGGCTAAAAATCACCTCTTTTTCCTTCTCTCGATCAGACACTTAGAAAAAAAAAAGAAAAAAAAAAAAAAAAATTTTTATTTTTTATAAGTACAAAATCAAGAGAGGCTAAAAATCACCTCTTTTTCCTTCTCTCGATCAGACACTTAGAAAAAAAACGGGAAAAAAAATAAATAAAATTTGGATTTTTTCTAAGTACAAAATCGAGAGTGGCTAAAAATCACCTCTTTTTCCTTCTCTCGATCAGACACTTAGAAAAAAAACGGAAAAAAAAAAAAAAAAAAATTGGATTTTTTCTAAGTACAAAATCGAGAGTGGCTAAAAATCACCTCTTTTTCCTTCTCTCGATCAGACACTTAGAAAAAAAAATGAAAAAAAAAAAAAAAAAATTTGGATTTTTTCTAAGTACAAAATCGAGAGAGGCTAAAAATCACCTCTTTTTCCTTCTCTCGATCAGACACTTAGAAAAAAAACGGAGAAAAAAAAAAAATAAATTTGGATTTTTTTCTAAGTACAAAATCGAGAGTGGCTAAAAATCACCTCTTTTTCCTTCTCTCGATCAGACACTTAGAAAAAAAAATGAAAAAAAAAAAAAAAAAAATTGGATTTTTTCTAAGTACAAAATCAAGAGAGGCTAAAAATCACCTCTTTTTCCTTCTCTCGATCAGACACTTAGAAAAAAAACGGAAAAAAAAAAAAAAAAATTTGGATTTTTTCTAAGTACAAAATCGAGAGAGGCTAAAAATCACCTCTTTTTCCTTCTCTCGATCAGACACTTAGAAAAAAAACGGAAAAAAAAAAAAAAAAATTTGGATTTTTTCTAAGTACAAAATCGAGAGTGGCTAAAAATCACCTCTTTTTCCTTCTCTCGATCAGACACTTAGAAAAAAAACGGAAAAAAAAAAAAAAAAAATTTGGATTTTTTCTAAGTACAAAATCGACAGTGGCTAAAAATCACCTCTTTTTCCTTCTCTCGATCAGACACTTAGAAAAAAAAATGAAAAAAAAAAAAAATTAGATTTTTTCTAAGTACAAAATCAAGAGAGGCTAAAAATCACCTCTTTTTCCTTCTCTCGATCAGACACTTAGAAAAAAAACGGAAAAAAAAACAAAAAACATTTGGATTTTTTCTAAGTACAAAATCGAGAGAGGCTAAAAATCACCTCTTTTTCCTTCTCTCGATCAGACACTTAGAAAAAAAACTGAAAAAAAAATAAAAAATTTTTGGATTTTTTCTAAGTACAAAATCGAGAGAGGCTAAAAATCACCTCTTTTTCCTTCTCTCGATCAGACACTTGGAAAAAAAACGGAAAAAAAAAAAAAAAAAATTGGATTTTTTCTAAGTACAAAATCGAGAAAGGCTAAAAATCACCTCTTTTTCCTTCTCTCGATCAGACACTTAGAAAAAAAAAAGAAAAAAAAAAAAAAAAAATTGGATTTTTTCTTAGTACAAAATCAAGAGAGGCTAAAAATCACCTCTTTTTCCTTCTCTCGATCAGACACTTAGAAAAAAAACGGAAAAAAAAAAAAAAAAAATTTGGATTTTTTCTAAGTACAAAATCGAGAGAGGCTAAAAATCACCTCTTTTTCATTCTCTCGATCAGACACTTAGAAAAAAAACGGAAAAAAAAAAAAAAAAAAATTGGATTTTTTCTAAGTACAAAATCGAGAGTGGCTAAAAATCACCTCTTTTTCCTTCTCTCGATCAGACACTTAGAAAAAAAAAAGAAAAAAAAAAAAAAAATTGTATTTTTTATAAGTACAAAATCAAGAGAGGCTAAAAATCACCTCTTTTTCCTTCTCTCGATCAGACACTTAGAAAAAAAACGGAAAAAAAAAAAAAAAAATTTGGATTTTTTCTAAGTACAAAATCGAGAGTGGCTAAAAATCACCTCTTTTTCCTTCTCTCGATCAGACACTTAGAAAAAAAACGGAAAAAAAAAAAAAAAAATTTGGATTTTTTCTAAGTACAAAATCGAGAGTGGCTAAAAATCACCTCTTTTTCCTTCTCTCGATCAGACACTTAGAAAAAAAAATGAAAAAAAAAAAAAAAAAATTTGGATTTTTTCTAAGTACAAAATCGAGAGAGGCTAAAAATCACCTCTTTTTCCTTCTCTCGATCAGACACTTAGAAAAAAAACGGAAAAAAAAAAAAAAAAAATTTGGATTTTTTCTAAGTACAAAATCGAGAGAGGCTAAAAATCACCTCTTTTTCCTTCTCTCGATCAGACACTTAGAAAAAAAACGGGAAAAAAAAAAAAAAAATTTGGATTTTTTCTAAGTACAAAATCGAGAGTGGCTAAAAATCACCTCTTTTTCCTTCTCTCGATCAGACACTTAGAAAAAAAACGGAAAAAAAAAAAAAAAAAATTTGGATTTTTTCTAAGTACAAAATCGAGAGAGGCTAAAAATCACCTCTTTTTCCTTCTCTCGATCAGACACTTAGAAAAAAAACGGAAAAAAAAAAAAAAAAAAAAATTGGATTTTTTCTAAGTACAAAATCGAGAGTGGCTAAAAATCACCTCTTTTTCCTTCTCTCGATCAGACACTTAGAAAAAAAAAAGAAAAAAAAAAAAAAAAATTGGATTTTTTCTAAGTACAAAATCGAGAGAGGCTAAAAATCACCTCTTTTTCCTTCTCTCGATCAGACACTTAGAAAAAAAACTGAAAAAAAAAAAAAAAAAAATTGGATTTTTTCTAAGTACAAAATCGAGAGTGGCTAAAAATGACCTCTTTTTCCTTCTCTCGATCAGACACTTAGAAAAAAAAATGAAAAAAAAAAAAAAAAATTGGATTTTTTCTAAGTACAAAATCGAGAGAGGCTAAAAATCACCTCTTTTTCCTTCTCTCGATCAGACACTTACAAAAAAAACTGAAAAAAAAAAAAAAAAAATTTGGATTTTTTCTAAGTACAAAATCGAGAGAGGCTAAAAATCACCTATTTTTCCTTCTCTCGATCAGACACATAGAAAAAAAACGGAGAAAAAAAAAAAAATTGGATTTTTTCTAAGTACAAAATCGAGAGTGGCTAAAAATCACCTCTTTTTCCTTCTCTCGATCAGACACTTAGAAAAAAAAATGAAAAAAAAAAAAAAAAATTGGATTTTTTCTAAGTACAAAATCAAGAGAGGCTAAAAATCACCTCTTTTTCCTTCTCTCGATCAGACACTTAGAAAAAAAACGGAAAAAAAAAAAAAAAACAATTTGGATTTTTTCTAAGTACAAAATCGAGAGAGGCAAAAAATCACCTCTTTTTCCTTCTCTCGATCAGACACTTAGAAAAAAAACGGAAAAAAAAAAAAAAAATTTGGATTTTTTCTAAGTACAAAATCGAGAGTGGCTAAAAATCACCTCTTTTTCCTTCTCTCGATCAGACACTTAGAAAAAAAAAAGAAAAAAAAGAAAAAAAATTGGATTTTTTCTAAGTACAAAATCAAGAGAGGCTAAAAATCACCTCTTTTTCCTTCTCTCGATCAGACACTTAGAAAAAAAACGGAAAAAAAAAAAAAAAAAATTGGATTTTTTCTAAGTACAAAATCGAGAGAGGCTAAAAATCACCTCTTTTTCCTTCTCTCGATCAGACACTTAGAAAAAAAAATGAAAAAAAAAAAAAAAAATTGGATTTTTTCTAAGTACAAAATCGAGAGAGGCTAAAAATCACCTCTTTTTCCTTCTCTCGATCAGACACTTACAAAAAAAACTGAAAAAAAAAAAAAAAAAATTTGGATTTTTTCTAAGTACAAAATCGAGAGAGGCTAAAAATCACCTATTTTTCCTTCTCTCGATCAGACACATAGAAAAAAAACGGAGAAAAAAAAAAAAATTGGATTTTTTCTAAGTACAAAATCGAGAGTGGCTAAAAATCACCTCTTTTTCCTTCTCTCGATCAGACACTTAGAAAAAAAAATGAAAAAAAAAAAAAAAAAATTGGATTTTTTCTAAGTACAAAATCAAGAGAGGCTAAAAATCACCTCTTTTTCCTTCTCTCGATCAGACACTTAGAAAAAAAACGGAAAAAAAAAAAAAAACAATTTGGATTTTTTCTAAGTACAAAATCGAGAGAGGCTAAAAATCACCTCTTTTTCCTTCTCTCGATCAGACACTTAGAAAAAAAACGGAAAAAAAAAAAAAAAATTTGGATTTTTTCTAAGTACAAAATCGAGAGTGGCTAAAAATCACCTCTTTTTCCTTCTCTCGATCAGACACTTAGAAAAAAAAAAGAAAAAAAAGAAAAAAAATTGGATTTTTTCTAAGTACAAAATCAAGAGAGGCTAAAAATCACCTCTTTTTCCTTCTCTCGATCAGACACTTAGAAAAAAAACGGAAAAAAAAAAAAAAAAAATTGGATTTTTTCTAAGTACAAAATCGAGAGAGGCTAAAAATCACCTCTTTTTCCTTCTCTCGATCAGACACTTAGAAAAAAAAAGGAAAAAAAAAAAAAAAAAAATTTGGATTTTTTCTAAGTACAAAATCGAGAGAGGCTAAAAATCACCTCTTTTTCCTTCTCTCGATCAGACACTTAGAAAAAAAACGGAAAAAAAAAAAAAAAAAATTTGGATTTTTTCTAAGTACAAAATCGAGAGTGGCTAAAAATCACCTCTTTTTCCTTCTCTCGATCAGACACTTAGAAAAAAAAAAGAAAAAAAAAAAAAAAAATTGGATTTTTTCTAAGTACAAAATCAAGAGAGGCTAAAAATCACCTCTTTTTCCTTCTCTCGATCAGACACTTAGAAAAAAAACGGAAAAAAAAAAAAAAAAAATTTGGATTTTTTCTAAGTACAAAATCGAGAGTGGCTAAAAATGACCTCTTTTTCCTTCTCTCGATCAGACACTTAGAAAAAAAACGGAAAAAAAAAAAAAAAAAATTTGGATTTTTTCTAAGTACAAAATCGAGAGTGGCTAAAAATCACCTCTTTTTCCTTCTCTCGATCAGACACTTAGAAAAAAAAAAGAAAAAAAAAAAAAAAAATTGGATTTTTTCTAAGTACAAAATCAAGAGAGGCTAAAAATCACCTCTTTTTCCTTCTCTCGATCAGACACTTAGAAAAAAAACGGAAAAAAAAAAAAAAAAAATTTGGATTTTTTCTAAGTACAAAATCGAGAGTGGCTAAAAATGACCTCTTTTTCCTTCTCTCGATCAGACACTTAGAAAAAAAAACGGAAAAAAAAAAAAAAAAATTGGATTTTTCTAAGTACAAAATCGAGAGTGGCTAAAAATCACCTCTTTTTCCTTCTCTCGATCAGACACTTAGAAAAAAAAAAGAAAAAAAAAAAAAAAAAATTGGATTTTTTCTAAGTACAAAATCAAGAGAGGCTAAAAATCACCTCTTTTTCCTTCTCTCGATCAGACACTTAGAAAAAAAACGGAAAAAAAAAAAAAAAAAATTTGGATTTTTTCTAAGTACAAAATCAAGAGAGGCTAAAAATCACCTCTTTTTCCTTCTCTCGATCAGACACTTAGAAAAAAAACGGAAAAAAAAAAAAAAAAAATTGGATTTTTTCTAAGTACAAAATCGAGAGAGGCTAAAAATCACCTCTTTTTCCTTCTCTCGATCAGACACTTAGAAAAAAAAATGAAAAAAAAAAAAAAAAAATTGGATTTTTTCTAAGTACAAAATCGAGAGAGGCTAAAAATCACCTCTTTTTCCTTCTCTCGATCAGACACTTAGAAAAAAAACTGAAAAAAAAAAAAAAAAATTTGGATTTTTTCTAAGTACAAAATCGAGAGAGGCTAAAAATCACCTCTTTTTCCTTCTCTCGATCAGACACTTAGAATAAAAACTGAAAAAAAAAAAAAAAAAATTGGGATTTTTTCTAAGTACAAAATCGAGAGAGGCTAAAAATCACCTCTTTTTCCTTCTCTCGATCAGACACTTAGAAAAAAAACTGAAAAAAAAAAAAAAACATTTTGGATTTTTTCTAAGTACAAAATCGAGAGAGGCTAAAAATCACCTCTTTTTCCTTCTCTCGATCAGACACTTAGAAAAAAAACAGAAAAAATCCAAATTTTTTTTTTTTTTTTTTCCGTTTTTTTTCTAAGTGTCTGATCGAGAGAAGGAAAAAGAGGTGATTTTTAGCCTCTCTCGATTTTGTACTAAAAAAAAATCCAAATTTTTTATTTTTTTTTTTCCAAGTACAAAATCGAGAGTGGCTAAAAATCACCTCTTTTTCCTTCTCTCGATCAGACACTTAGAAAAAAAAATGAAAAAAAAAAAAAAAAATTGGATTTTTTCTAAGTACAAAATCGAGAGAGGCTAAAAATCACCTCTTTTTCCTTCTCTCGATCAGACACTTAGAAAAAAAACGGAAAAAAAAAAAAAAAAAATTTGGATTTTTTCTAAGTACAAAATCGAGAGAGGTTAAAAATCACCTCTTTTTCCTTCTCTCGATCAGACACTTAGAAAAAAAAATGAAAAAAAAAAAAAAAAAATTTGGATTTTTTCTAAGTACAAAATCGAGAGAGGCTAAAAATCACCTCTTTTTCCTTCTCTCGATCAGACAATTAGAAAAAAAACTGAAAAAAAAACAAAAACATTTTGGATTTTTTCTAAGTACAAAATCGAGAGAGGCAAAAAATCACCTCTTTTTCCTTCTCTTGATCAGACACTTAGAAAAAAAACGGAAAAAAAAAAAAAAAAAAAATTGGATTTTTTCTAAGTACAAAATCGAGAGTGGCTAAAAATCACCTCTTTTTCCTTCTCTCGATCAGACACTTAGAAAAAAAAAAGAAAAAAAAAAAAAAAAATTGGATTTTTTCTAAGTACAAAATCGAGAGAGGCTAAAAATCACCTCTTTTTCCTTCTCTCGATCAGACACTTAGAAAAAAAACGGAAAAAAAAAAAAAAATTTGGATTTTTTCTAAGTACAAAATCGAGAGTGGCTAAAAATCACCTCTTTTTCCTTCTCTCGATCAGACACTTAGAAAAAAAAAAGAAAAAAAAAAAAAAAAAATGGATTTTTTCTAAGTACAAAATCAAGAGAGGCTAAAAATCACCTCTTTTTCCTTCTCTCGATCAGACACTTAGAAAAAAAACGGAAAAAAAAAAAAAAAAAATTTGGATTTTTTCTAAGTACAAAATCGAGAGAGGCTAAAAATCACCTCTTTTTCCTTCTCTCGATCAGACACTTAGAAAAAAAACTGAAAAAAAAAAAAAAAAATTTGGATTTTTTCTAAGTACAAAATCGAGAGAGGCTAAAAATCACCTCTTTTTCCTTCTCTCGATCAGACACTTAGAAAAAAAACGGAAAAAAAAAATTAAAAAATTTGGATTTTTTCTAAGTACAAAATCGAGAGAGGCTAAAAATCACCTCTTTTTCCTTCTCTCGATCAGACACTTAGAAAAAAAAATGAAAAAAAAAAAAAAAATTTGGATTTTTTCTAAGTACAAAATCGAGAGAGGCTAAAAATCACCTCTTTTTCCTTCTCTCGATCAGAAAATTAGAAAAAAAACTGAAAAAAAAACAAAAACATTTTGGATTTTTTCTAAGTACAAAATCGAGAGAGGCTAAAAATCACCTCTTTTTCCTTCTCTCGATCAGACACTTAGAAAAAAAACGGAAAAAAAAAAATAAAAAATTTGGATTTTTTCTAAGTACAAAATCGAGAGTGGCTAAAAATCACCTCTTTTTCCTTCTCTCGATCAGACACTTAGAAAAAAAAAAGAAAAAAAAAAAAAAAAAATTGGATTTTTTCTAAGTACAAAATCGAGAGAGGCTAAAAATCACCTCTTTTTCCTTCTCTCGATCAGACACTTGGAAAAAAAACGGAAAAAAAAAAAAAAAAATTTGGATTTTTTCTAAGTACAAAATCGAGAGAGGCTAAAAATCACCTCTTTTTCCTTCTCTCGATCAGACACTTAGAAAAAAAAAAGAAAAAAAAATAAAAAAAATTGGATTTTTTCTTAGTACAAAATCAAGAGAGGCTAAAAATCACCTCTTTTTCCTTCTCTCGATCAGACACTTAGAAAAAAAACGGAAAAAAAAAAAAAAAAATTTGGATTTTTTCTAAGTACAAAATCGAGAGAGGCTAAAAATCACCTCTTTTTCATTCTCTCGATCAGACACTTAGAAAAAAAACGGAAAAAAAAAAAAAAAAAAATTGGATTTTTTCTAAGTACAAAATCGAGAGTGGCTAAAAATCACCTCTTTTTCCTTCTCTCGATCAGACACTTAGAAAAAAAAAAGAAAAAAAAAAAAAAAATTGTATTTTTTATAAGTACAAAATCAAGAGAGGCTAAAAATCACCTCTTTTTCCTTCTCTCGATCAGACACTTAGAAAAAAAACGGAAAAAAAAATAAAAAAAAATTGGATTTTTTCTAAGTACAAAATCGAGAGTGGCTAAAAATCACCTCTTTTTCCTTCTCTCGATCAGACACTTAGAAAAAAAACGGAAAAAAAAAAAAAAAAATTTGGATTTTTTCTAAGTACAAAATCGAGAGTGGCTAAAAATCACCTCTTTTTCCTTCTCTCGATCAGACACTTAGAAAAAAAAATGAAAAAAAAAAAAAAAAAATTTGGATTTTTTCTAAGTACAAAATCGAGAGAGGCTAAAAATCACCTCTTTTTCCTTCTCTCGATCAGACACTTAGAAAAAAAACGGAAAAAAAAAAAAAAAAAATTTGGATTTTTTCTAAGTACAAAATCGAGAGTGGCTAAAAATCACCTCTTTTTCCTTCTCTCGATCAGACACTTAGAAAAAAAAAAGAAAAAAAAAAAAAAAAAATTGGATTTTTTCTAAGTACAAAATCGAGAGAGGCTAAAAATCACCTCTTTTTCCTTCTCTCGATCAGACACTTGGAAAAAAAACGGAAAAAAAAAAAAAAAAATTTGGATTTTTTCTAAGTACAAAATCGAGAGAGGCTAAAAATCACCTCTTTTTCCTTCTCTCGATCAGACACTTAGAAAAAAAAAAGAAAAAAAAATAAAAAAAATTGGATTTTTTCTTAGTACAAAATCAAGAGAGGCTAAAAATCACCTCTTTTTCCTTCTCTCGATCAGACACTTAGAAAAAAAACGGAAAAAAAAAAAAAAAAATTTGGATTTTTTCTAAGTACAAAATCGAGAGAGGCTAAAAATCACCTCTTTTTCATTCTCTCGATCAGACACTTAGAAAAAAAACGGGAAAAAAAATAAATAAAATTTGGATTTTTTCTAAGTACAAAATCGAAGGGGCTAAAAATCACCTCTTTTTCCTTCTCTCGATCAGACACTTAGAAAAAAAACGGAAAAAAAAAAAAAAAAAAATTGGATTTTTTCTAAGTACAAAATCGAGAGTGGCTAAAAATCACCTCTTTTTCCTTCTCTCGATCAGACACTTAGAAAAAAAAATGAAAAAAAAAAAAAAAAAATTTGGATTTTTTCTAAGTACAAAATCGAGAGAGGCTAAAAATCACCTCTTTTTCCTTCTCTCGATCAGACACTTAGAAAAAAAACGGAGAAAAAAAAAAAATAAATTTGGATTTTTTTCTAAGTACAAAATCGAGAGTGGCTAAAAATCACCTCTTTTTCCTTCTCTCGATCAGACACTTAGAAAAAAAAATGAAAAAAAAAAAAAAAAAAATTGGATTTTTTCTAAGTACAAAATCAAGAGAGGCTAAAAATCACCTCTTTTTCCTTCTCTCGATCAGACACTTAGAAAAAAAACGGAAAAAAAAAAAAAAAAATTTGGATTTTTTCTAAGTACAAAATCGAGAGAGGCTAAAAATCACCTCTTTTTCCTTCTCTCGATCAGACACTTAGAAAAAAAACGGAAAAAAAAAAAAAAAAATTTGGATTTTTTCTAAGTACAAAATCGAGAGTGGCTAAAAATCACCTCTTTTTCCTTCTCTCGATCAGACACTTAGAAAAAAAACGGAAAAAAAAAAAAAAAAAATTTGGATTTTTTCTAAGTACAAAATCGACAGTGGCTAAAAATCACCTCTTTTTCCTTCTCTCGATCAGACACTTAGAAAAAAAAATGAAAAAAAAAAAAAATTAGATTTTTTCTAAGTACAAAATCAAGAGAGGCTAAAAATCACCTCTTTTTCCTTCTCTCGATCAGACACTTAGAAAAAAAACGGAAAAAAAAACAAAAAACATTTGGATTTTTTCTAAGTACAAAATCGAGAGAGGCTAAAAATCACCTCTTTTTCCTTCTCTCGATCAGACACTTAGAAAAAAAACTGAAAAAAAAATAAAAAAATTTTGGATTTTTTCTAAGTACAAAATCGAGAGAGGCTAAAAATCACCTCTTTTTCCTTCTCTCGATCAGACACTTGGAAAAAAAACGGAAAAAAAAAAAAAAAAAATTGGATTTTTTCTAAGTACAAAATCGAGAAAGGCTAAAAATCACCTCTTTTTCCTTCTCTCGATCAGACACTTAGAAAAAAAAAAGAAAAAAAAAAAAAAAAAATTGGATTTTTTCTTAGTACAAAATCAAGAGAGGCTAAAAATCACCTCTTTTTCCTTCTCTCGATCAGACACTTAGAAAAAAAACGGAAAAAAAAAAAAAAAATATTTGGATTTTTTCTAAGTACAAAATCGAGAGAGGCTAAAAATCACCTCTTTTTCATTCTCTCGATCAGACACTTAGAAAAAAAACGGAAAAAAAAAAAAAAAAAAATTGGATTTTTTCTAAGTACAAAATCGAGAGTGGCTAAAAATCACCTCTTTTTCCTTCTCTCGATCAGACACTTAGAAAAAAAAAAGAAAAAAAAAAAAAAAATTGTATTTTTTATAAGTACAAAATCAAGAGAGGCTAAAAATCACCTCTTTTTCCTTCTCTCGATCAGACACTTAGAAAAAAAACGGAAAAAAAAAAAAAAAAATTTGGATTTTTTCTAAGTACAAAATCGAGAGTGGCTAAAAATCACCTCTTTTTCCTTCTCTCGATCAGACACTTAGAAAAAAAACGGAAAAAAAAAAAAAAAAATTTGGATTTTTTCTAAGTACAAAATCGAGAGTGGCTAAAAATCACCTCTTTTTCCTTCTCTCGATCAGACACTTAGAAAAAAAAATGAAAAAAAAAAAAAAAAAATTTGGATTTTTTCTAAGTACAAAATCGAGAGAGGCTAAAAATCACCTCTTTTTCCTTCTCTCGATCAGACACTTAGAAAAAAAACGGAAAAAAAAAAAAAAAAAATTTGGATTTTTTCTAAGTACAAAATCGAGAGAGGCTAAAAATCACCTCTTTTTCCTTCTCTCGATCAGACACTTAGAAAAAAAACGGGAAAAAAAAAAAAAAAAATTTGGATTTTTTCTAAGTACAAAATCGAGAGTGGCTAAAAATCACCTCTTTTTCCTTCTCTCGATCAGACACTTAGAAAAAAAACGGAAAAAAAAAAAAAAAAAATTTGGATTTTTTCTAAGTACAAAATCGAGAGAGGCTAAAAATCACCTCTTTTTCCTTCTCTCGATCAGACACTTAGAAAAAAAACGGAAAAAAAAAAAAAAAAAAAAATTGGATTTTTTCTAAGTACAAAATCGAGAGTGGCTAAAAATCACCTCTTTTTCCTTCTCTCGATCAGACACTTAGAAAAAAAAAAGAAAAAAAAAAAAAAAAATTGGATTTTTTCTAAGTACAAAATCGAGAGAGGCTAAAAATCACCTCTTTTTCCTTCTCTCGATCAGACACTTAGAAAAAAAACTGAAAAAAAAAAAAAAAAAATTGGATTTTTTCTAAGTACAAAATCGAGAGTGGCTAAAAATGACCTCTTTTTCCTTCTCTCGATCAGACACTTAGAAAAAAAAATGAAAAAAAAAAAAAAAAATTGGATTTTTTCTAAGTACAAAATCGAGAGAGGCTAAAAATCACCTCTTTTTCCTTCTCTCGATCAGACACTTACAAAAAAAACTGAAAAAAAAAAAAAAAAAATTTGGATTTTTTCTAAGTACAAAATCGAGAGAGGCTAAAAATCACCTATTTTTCCTTCTCTCGATCAGACACATAGAAAAAAAACGGAGAAAAAAAAAAAAATTGGATTTTTTCTAAGTACAAAATCGAGAGTGGCTAAAAATCACCTCTTTTTCCTTCTCTCGATCAGACACTTAGAAAAAAAAATGAAAAAAAAAAAAAAAAAATTGGATTTTTTCTAAGTACAAAATCAAGAGAGGCTAAAAATCACCTCTTTTTCCTTCTCTCGATCAGACACTTAGAAAAAAAACGGAAAAAAAAAAAAAAACAATTTGGATTTTTTCTAAGTACAAAATCGAGAGAGGCAAAAAATCACCTCTTTTTCCTTCTCTCGATCAGACACTTAGAAAAAAAACGGAAAAAAAAAAAAAAAATTTGGATTTTTTCTAAGTACAAAATCGAGAGTGGCTAAAAATCACCTCTTTTTCCTTCTCTCGATCAGACACTTAGAAAAAAAAAAGAAAAAAATGAAAAAAAATTGGATTTTTTCTAAGTACAAAATCAAGAGAGGCTAAAAATCACCTCTTTTTCCTTCTCTCGATCAGACACTTAGAAAAAAAACGGAAAAAAAAAAAAAAAAAATTGGATTTTTTCTAAGTACAAAATCGAGAGAGGCTAAAAATCACCTCTTTTTCCTTCTCTCGATCAGACACTTAGAAAAAAAAATGAAAAAAAAAAAAAAAAATTGGATTTTTTCTAAGTACAAAATCGAGAGAGGCTAAAAATCACCTCTTTTTCCTTCTCTCGATCAGACACTTACAAAAAAAACTGAAAAAAAAAAAAAAAAATTTGGATTTTTTCTAAGTACAAAATCGAGAGAGGCTAAAAATCACCTATTTTTCCTTCTCTCGATCAGACACATAGAAAAAAAACGGAGAAAAAAAAAAAAATTGGATTTTTTCTAAGTACAAAATCGAGAGTGGCTAAAAATCACCTCTTTTTCCTTCTCTCGATCAGACACTTAGAAAAAAAAATGAAAAAAAAAAAAAAAAAATTGGATTTTTTCTAAGTACAAAATCAAGAGAGGCTAAAAATCACCTCTTTTTCCTTCTCTCGATCAGACACTTAGAAAAAAAACGGAAAAAAAAAAAAAAACAATTTGGATTTTTTCTAAGTACAAAATCGAGAGAGGCTAAAAATCACCTCTTTTTCCTTCTCTCGATCAGACACTTAGAAAAAAAACGGAAAAAAAAAAAAAAAATTTGGATTTTTTCTAAGTACAAAATCGAGAGTGGCTAAAAATCACCTCTTTTTCCTTCTCTCGATCAGACACTTAGAAAAAAAAAAGAAAAAAAAGAAAAAAAATTGGATTTTTTCTAAGTACAAAATCAAGAGAGGCTAAAAATCACCTCTTTTTCCTTCTCTCGATCAGACACTTAGAAAAAAAACGGAAAAAAAAAAAAAAAAAATTGGATTTTTTCTAAGTACAAAATCGAGAGAGGCTAAAAATCACCTCTTTTTCCTTCTCTCGATCAGACACTTAGAAAAAAAAAGGAAAAAAAAAAAAAAAAAAATTTGGATTTTTTCTAAGTACAAAATCGAGAGAGGCTAAAAATCACCTCTTTTTCCTTCTCTCGATCAGACACTTAGAAAAAAAACGGAAAAAAAAAAAAAAAAAATTTGGATTTTTTCTAAGTACAAAATCGAGAGTGGCTAAAAATCACCTCTTTTTCCTTCTCTCGATCAGACACTTAGAAAAAAAAAAGAAAAAAAAAAAAAAAAATTGGATTTTTTCTAAGTACAAAATCAAGAGAGGCTAAAAATCACCTCTTTTTCCTTCTCTCGATCAGACACTTAGAAAAAAAACGGAAAAAAAAAAAAAAAAAATTTGGATTTTTTCTAAGTACAAAATCGAGAGTGGCTAAAAATGACCTCTTTTTCCTTCTCTCGATCAGACACTTAGAAAAAAAACGGAAAAAAAAAAAAAAAAAATTTGGATTTTTTCTAAGTACAAAATCGAGAGTGGCTAAAAATCACCTCTTTTTCCTTCTCTCGATCAGACACTTAGAAAAAAAAAAGAAAAAAAAAAAAAAAAATTGGATTTTTTCTAAGTACAAAATCAAGAGAGGCTAAAAATCACCTCTTTTTCCTTCTCTCGATCAGACACTTAGAAAAAAAACGGAAAAAAAAAAAAAAAAAATTTGGATTTTTTCTAAGTACAAAATCGAGAGTGGCTAAAAATGACCTCTTTTTCCTTCTCTCGATCAGACACTTAGAAAAAAAAACGGAAAAAAAAAAAAAAAAATTGGATTTTTCTAAGTACAAAATCGAGAGTGGCTAAAAATCACCTCTTTTTCCTTCTCTCGATCAGACACTTAGAAAAAAAAAAGAAAAAAAAAAAAAAAAAATTGGATTTTTTCTAAGTACAAAATCAAGAGAGGCTAAAAATCACCTCTTTTTCCTTCTCTCGATCAGACACTTAGAAAAAAAACGGAAAAAAAAAAAAAAAAAATTTGGATTTTTTCTAAGTACAAAATCAAGAGAGGCTAAAAATCACCTCTTTTTCCTTCTCTCGATCAGACACTTAGAAAAAAAACGGAAAAAAAAAAAAAAAAAAATTGGATTTTTTCTAAGTACAAAATCGAGAGAGGCTAAAAATCACCTCTTTTTCCTTCTCTCGATCAGACACTTAGAAAAAAAAATGAAAAAAAAAAAAAAAAAAATTGGATTTTTTCTAAGTACAAAATCGAGAGAGGCTAAAAATCACCTCTTTTTCCTTCTCTCGATCAGACACTTAGAAAAAAAACTGAAAAAAAAAAAAAAAAATTTGGATTTTTTCTAAGTACAAAATCGAGAGAGGCTAAAAATCACCTCTTTTTCCTTCTCTCGATCAGACACTTAGAATAAAAACTGAAAAAAAAAAAAAAAAAATTGGGATTTTTTCTAAGTACAAAATCGAGAGAGGCTAAAAATCACCTCTTTTTCCTTCTCTCGATCAGACACTTAGAAAAAAAACTGAAAAAAAAAAAAAAACATTTTGGATTTTTTCTAAGTACAAAATCGAGAGAGGCTAAAAATCACCTCTTTTTCCTTCTCTCGATCAGACACTTAGAAAAAAAACAGAAAAAATCCAAATTTTTTTTTTTTTTTTTTCCGTTTTTTTTCTAAGTGTCTGATCGAGAGAAGGAAAAAGAGGTGATTTTTAGCCTCTCTCGATTTTGTACTAAAAAAAAATCCAAATTTTTTATTTTTTTTTTTCCAAGTACAAAATCGAGAGTGGCTAAAAATCACCTCTTTTTCCTTCTCTCGATCAGACACTTAGAAAAAAAAATGAAAAAAAAAAAAAAAAATTGGATTTTTTCTAAGTACAAAATCGAGAGAGGCTAAAAATCACCTCTTTTTCCTTCTCTCGATCAGACACTTAGAAAAAAAACGGAAAAAAAAAAAAAAAAAATTTGGATTTTTTCTAAGTACAAAATCGAGAGAGGCTAAAAATCACCTCTTTTTCCTTCTCTCGATCAGACACTTAGAAAAAAAAATGAAAAAAAAAAAAAAAAAATTTGGATTTTTTCTAAGTACAAAATCGAGAGAGGCTAAAAATCACCTCTTTTTCCTTCTCTCGATCAGACAATTAGAAAAAAAACTGAAAAAAAAACAAAAACATTTTGGATTTTTTCTAAGTACAAAATCGAGAGAGGCAAAAAATCACCTCTTTTTCCTTCTCTTGATCAGACACTTAGAAAAAAAACGGAAAAAAAAAAAAAAAAAAAATTGGATTTTTTCTAAGTACAAAATCGAGAGTGGCTAAAAATCACCTCTTTTTCCTTCTCTCGATCAGACACTTAGAAAAAAAAAAGAAAAAAAAAAAAAAAAATTGGATTTTTTCTAAGTACAAAATCGAGAGAGGCTAAAAATCACCTCTTTTTCCTTCTCTCGATCAGACACTTAGAAAAAAAACGGAAAAAAAAAAAAAAATTTGGATTTTTTCTAAGTACAAAATCGAGAGTGGCTAAAAATCACCTCTTTTTCCTTCTCTCGATCAGACACTTAGAAAAAAAAAAGAAAAAAAAAAAAAAAAAATGGATTTTTTCTAAGTACAAAATCAAGAGAGGCTAAAAATCACCTCTTTTTCCTTCTCTCGATCAGACACTTAGAAAAAAAACGGAAAAAAAAAAAAAAAAAATTTGGATTTTTTCTAAGTACAAAATCGAGAGAGGCTAAAAATCACCTCTTTTTCCTTCTCTCGATCAGACACTTAGAAAAAAAACTGAAAAAAAAAAAAAAAAATTTGGATTTTTTCTAAGTACAAAATCGAGAGAGGCTAAAAATCACCTCTTTTTCCTTCTCTCGATCAGACACTTAGAAAAAAAACGGAAAAAAAAAAAAAAACAATTTGGATTTTTTCTAAGTACAAAATCGAGAGAGGCTAAAAATCACCTCTTTTTCCTTCTCTCGATCAGACACTTAGAAAAAAAACGGAAAAAAAAAAAAAAAAATTGGATTTTTTCTAAGTACAAAATCGAGAGTGGCTAAAAATCACCTCTTTTTCCTTCTCTCGATCAGACACTTAGAAAAAAAAAAGAAAAAAAAGAAAAAAAATTGGATTTTTTCTAAGTACAAAATCAAGAGAGGCTAAAAATCACCTCTTTTTCCTTCTCTCGATCAGACACTTAGAAAAAAAACGGAAAAAAAAAAAAAAAAAATTGGATTTTTTCTAAGTACAAAATCGAGAGAGGCTAAAAATCACCTCTTTTTCCTTCTCTCGATCAGACACTTAGAAAAAAAAAGGAAAAAAAAAAAAAAAAAAATTTGGATTTTTTCTAAGTACAAAATCGAGAGAGGCTAAAAATCACCTCTTTTTCCTTCTCTCGATCAGACACTTAGAAAAAAAACGGAAAAAAAAAAAAAAAAATTTGGATTTTTTCTAAGTACAAAATCGAGAGTGGCTAAAAATCACCTCTTTTTCCTTCTCTCGATCAGACACTTAGAAAAAAAAAAGAAAAAAAAAAAAAAAAATTGGATTTTTTCTAAGTACAAAATCAAGAGAGGCTAAAAATCACCTCTTTTTCCTTCTCTCGATCAGACACTTAGAAAAAAAACGGAAAAAAAAAAAAAAAAAATTGGATTTTTTCTAAGTACAAAATCGAGAGAGGCTAAAAATCACCTCTTTTTCCTTCTCTCGATCAGACACTTAGAAAAAAAAAGGAAAAAAAAAAAAAAAAAAATTTGGATTTTTTCTAAGTACAAAATCGAGAGAGGCTAAAAATCACCTCTTTTTCCTTCTCTCGATCAGACACTTAGAAAAAAAACGGAAAAAAAAAAAAAAAAAATTTGGATTTTTTCTAAGTACAAAATCGAGAGTGGCTAAAAATCACCTCTTTTTCCTTCTCTCGATCAGACACTTAGAAAAAAAAAAGAAAAAAAAAAAAAAAATTGGATTTTTTCTAAGTACAAAATCAAGAGAGGCTAAAAATCACCTCTTTTTCCTTCTCTCGATCAGACACTTAGAAAAAAAACGGAAAAAAAAAAAAAAAAAATTTGGATTTTTTCTAAGTACAAAATCGAGAGTGGCTAAAAATGACCTCTTTTTCCTTCTCTCGATCAGACACTTAGAAAAAAAAACGGAAAAAAAAAAAAAAAAATTGGATTTTTCTAAGTACAAAATCGAGAGTGGCTAAAAATCACCTCTTTTTCCTTCTCTCGATCAGACACTTAGAAAAAAAAAAGAAAAAAAAAAAAAAAAAATTGGATTTTTTCTAAGTACAAAATCAAGAGAGGCTAAAAATCACCTCTTTTTCCTTCTCTCGATCAGACACTTAGAAAAAAAACGGAAAAAAAAAAAAAAAAAATTTGGATTTTTTCTAAGTACAAAATCAAGAGAGGCTAAAAATCACCTCTTTTTCCTTCTCTCGATCAGACACTTAGAAAAAAAACGGAAAAAAAAAAAAAAAAAAATTGGATTTTTTCTAAGTACAAAATCGAGAGAGGCTAAAAATCACCTCTTTTTCCTTCTCTCGATCAGACACTTAGAAAAAAAAATGAAAAAAAAAAAAAAAAAAATTGGATTTTTTCTAAGTACAAAATCGAGAGAGGCTAAAAATCACCTCTTTTTCCTTCTCTCGATCAGACACTTAGAAAAAAAACTGAAAAAAAAAAAAAAAAATTTGGATTTTTTCTAAGTACAAAATCGAGAGAGGCTAAAAATCACCTCTTTTTCCTTCTCTCGATCAGACACTTAGAATAAAAACTGAAAAAAAAAAAAAAAAAATTGGGATTTTTTCTAAGTACAAAATCGAGAGAGGCTAAAAATCACCTCTTTTTCCTTCTCTCGATCAGACACTTAGAAAAAAAACTGAAAAAAAAAAAAAAACATTTTGGATTTTTTCTAAGTACAAAATCGAGAGAGGCTAAAAATCACCTCTTTTTCCTTCTCTCGATCAGACACTTAGAAAAAAAACAGAAAAAATCCAAATTTTTTTTTT
This sequence comes from Entelurus aequoreus, assembly GCF_033978785.1. Lineage (NCBI taxonomy): Eukaryota > Metazoa > Chordata > Actinopteri > Syngnathiformes > Syngnathidae > Entelurus > Entelurus aequoreus. Next base: position 913,545 of record NC_084748.1, on the reverse strand, counting down.
TTTTTTTTCCGTTTTTTTTCTAAGTGTCTGATCGAGAGAAGGAAAAAGAGGTGATTTTTAGCCTCTCTCGATTTTGTACTAAAAAAAAATCCAAATTTTTTATTTTTTTTTTTCCAAGTACAAAATCGAGAGTGGCTAAAAATCACCTCTTTTTCCTTCTCTCGATCAGACACTTAGAAAAAAAAATGAAAAAAAAAAAAAAAAATTGGATTTTTTCTAAGTACAAAATCGAGAGAGGCTAAAAATCACCTCTTTTTCCTTCTCTCGATCAGACACTTAGAAAAAAAACGGAAAAAAAAAAAAAAAAAATTTGGATTTTTTCTAAGTACAAAATCGAGAGAGGCTAAAAATCACCTCTTTTTCCTTCTCTCGATCAGACACTTAGAAAAAAAAATGAAAAAAAAAAAAAAAAAATTTGGATTTTTTCTAAGTACAAAATCGAGAGAGGCTAAAAATCACCTCTTTTTCCTTCTCTCGATCAGACAATTAGAAAAAAAACTGAAAAAAAAACAAAAACATTTTGGATTTTTTCTAAGTACAAAATCGAGAGAGGCAAAAAATCACCTCTTTTTCCTTCTCTTGATCAGACACTTAGAAAAAAAACGGAAAAAAAAAAAAAAAAAAAATTGGATTTTTTCTAAGTACAAAATCGAGAGTGGCTAAAAATCACCTCTTTTTCCTTCTCTCGATCAGACACTTAGAAAAAAAAAAGAAAAAAAAAAAAAAAAATTGGATTTTTTCTAAGTACAAAATCGAGAGAGGCTAAAAATCACCTCTTTTTCCTTCTCTCGATCAGACACTTAGAAAAAAAACGGAAAAAAAAAAAAAAATTTGGATTTTTTCTAAGTACAAAATCGAGAGTGGCTAAAAATCACCTCTTTTTCCTTCTCTCGATCAGACACTTAGAAAAAAAAAAGAAAAAAAAAAAAAAAAAATGGATTTTTTCTAAGTACAAAATCAAGAGAGGCTAAAAATCACCTCTTTTTCCTTCTCTCGATCAGACACTTAGAAAAAAAACGGAAAAAAAAAAAAAAAAAATTTGGATTTTTTCTAAGTACAAAATCGAGAGAGGCTAAAAATCACCTCTTTTTCCTTCTCTCGATCAGACACTTAGAAAAAAAACTGAAAAAAAAAAAAAAAAATTTGGATTTTTTCTAAGTACAAAATCGAGAGAGGCTAAAAATCACCTCTTTTTCCTTCTCTCGATCAGACACTTAGAAAAAAAACGGAAAAAAAAAATTAAAAAATTTGGATTTTTTCTAAGTACAAAATCGAGAGAGGCTAAAAATCACCTCTTTTTCCTTCTCTCGATCAGACACTTAGAAAAAAAAATGAAAAAAAAAAAAAAAAATTTGGATTTTTTCTAAGTACAAAATCGAGAGAGGCTAAAAATCACCTCTTTTTCCTTCTCTCGATCAGAAAATTAGAAAAAAAACTGAAAAAAAAACAAAAACATTTTGGATTTTTTCTAAGTACAAAATCGAGAGAGGCTAAAAATCACCTCTTTTTCCTTCTCTCGATCAGACACTTAGAAAAAAAACGGAAAAAAAAAAATAAAAAATTTGGATTTTTTCTAAGTACAAAATCGAGAGTGGCTAAAAATCACCTCTTTTTCCTTCTCTCGATCAGACACTTAGAAAAAAAAAAGAAAAAAAAAAAAAAAAAATTGGATTTTTTCTAAGTACAAAATCGAGAGAGGCTAAAAATCACCTCTTTTTCCTTCTCTCGATCAGACACTTGGAAAAAAAACGGAAAAAAAAAAAAAAAAATTTGGATTTTTTCTAAGTACAAAATCGAGAGAGGCTAAAAATCACCTCTTTTTCCTTCTCTCGATCAGACACTTAGAAAAAAAAAAGAAAAAAAAATAAAAAAAATTGGATTTTTTCTTAGTACAAAATCAAGAGAGGCTAAAAATCACCTCTTTTTCCTTCTCTCGATCAGACACTTAGAAAAAAAACGGAAAAAAAAAAAAAAAAATTTGGATTTTTTCTAAGTACAAAATCGAGAGAGGCTAAAAATCACCTCTTTTTCATTCTCTCGATCAGACACTTAGAAAAAAAACGGAAAAAAAAAAAAAAAAAAATTGGATTTTTTCTAAGTACAAAATCGAGAGTGGCTAAAAATCACCTCTTTTTCCTTCTCTCGATCAGACACTTAGAAAAAAAAAAGAAAAAAAAAAAAAAAATTGTATTTTTTATAAGTACAAAATCAAGAGAGGCTAAAAATCACCTCTTTTTCCTTCTCTCGATCAGACACTTAGAAAAAAAACGGAAAAAAAAAAAAAAAAAAATTGGATTTTTTCTAAGTACAAAATCGAGAGTGGCTAAAAATCACCTCTTTTTCCTTCTCTCGATCAGACACTTAGAAAAAAAACGGAAAAAAAAAAAAAAAAATTTGGATTTTTTCTAAGTACAAAATCGAGAGTGGCTAAAAATCACCTCTTTTTCCTTCTCTCGATCAGACACTTAGAAAAAAAAATGAAAAAAAAAAAAAAAAAATTTGGATTTTTTCTAAGTACAAAATCGAGAGAGGCTAAAAATCACCTCTTTTTCCTTCTCTCGATCAGACACTTAGAAAAAAAACGGAAAAAAAAAAAAAAAAAATTTGGATTTTTTCTAAGTACAAAATCGAGAGTGGCTAAAAATCACCTCTTTTTCCTTCTCTCGATCAGACACTTAGAAAAAAAAAAGAAAAAAAAAAAAAAAAAATTGGATTTTTTCTAAGTACAAAATCGAGAGAGGCTAAAAATCACCTCTTTTTCCTTCTCTCGATCAGACACTTGGAAAAAAAACGGAAAAAAAAAAAAAAAAATTTGGATTTTTTCTAAGTACAAAATCGAGAGAGGCTAAAAATCACCTCTTTTTCCTTCTCTCGATCAGACACTTAGAAAAAAAAAAGAAAAAAAAATAAAAAAAATTGGATTTTTTCTTAGTACAAAATCAAGAGAGGCTAAAAATCACCTCTTTTTCCTTCTCTCGATCAGACACTTAGAAAAAAAACGGAAAAAAAAAAAAAAAAATTTGGATTTTTTCTAAGTACAAAATCGAGAGAGGCTAAAAATCACCTCTTTTTCATTCTCTCGATCAGACACTTAGAAAAAAAACGGAAAAAAAAAAAAAAAAAAATTGGATTTTTTCTAAGTACAAAATCGAGAGTGGCTAAAAATCACCTCTTTTTCCTTCTCTCGATCAGACACTTAGAAAAAAAAAAGAAAAAAAAAAAAAAAATTGTATTTTTTATAAGTACAAAATCAAGAGAGGCTAAAAATCACCTCTTTTTCCTTCTCTCGATCAGACACTTAGAAAAAAAACGGAAAAAAAAAAAAAAAAAAATTGGATTTTTTCTAAGTACAAAATCGAGAGTGGCTAAAAATCACCTCTTTTTCCTTCTCTCGATCAGACACTTAGAAAAAAAACGGAAAAAAAAAAAAAAAAATTTGGATTTTTTCTAAGTACAAAATCGAGAGTGGCTAAAAATCACCTCTTTTTCCTTCTCTCGATCAGACACTTAGAAAAAAAAATGAAAAAAAAAAAAAAAAAATTTGGATTTTTTCTAAGTACAAAATCGAGAGAGGCTAAAAATCACCTCTTTTTCCTTCTCTCGATCAGACACTTAGAAAAAAAACGGAAAAAAAAAAAAAAAAAATTTGGATTTTTTCTAAGTACAAAATCGAGAGAGGCTAAAAATCACCTCTTTTTCCTTCTCTCGATCAGACACTTAGAAAAAAAACGGAAAAAAAAAAAAAAAAAATTTGGATTTTTTCTAAGTACAAAATCGAGAGTGGCTAAAAATCACCTCTTTTTCCTTCTCTCGATCAGACACTTAGAAAAAAAACGGAAAAAAAAAAAAAAAAAATTTGGATTTTTTCTAAGTACAAAATCGAGAGAGGCTAAAAATCACCTCTTTTTCCTTCTCTCGATCAGACACTTAGAAAAAAAACGGAAAAAAAAAAAAAAAAAAAAATTGGATTTTTTCTAAGTACAAAATCGAGAGTGGCTAAAAATCACCTCTTTTTCCTTCTCTCGATCAGACACTTAGAAAAAAAAAAGAAAAAAAAAAAAAAAAAAATTGGATTTTTTCTAAGTACAAAATCGAGAGAGGCTAAAAATCACCTCTTTTTCCTTCTCTCGATCAGACACTTAGAAAAAAAACTGAAAAAAAAAAAAAAAAAATTTGGATTTTTTCTAAGTACAAAATCGAGAGTGGCTAAAAATCACCTCTTTTTCCTTCTCTCGATCAGACACTTAGAAAAAAAACTGAAAAAAAAAAAAAAAAAATTGGATTTTTTCTAAGTACAAAATCGAGAGTGGCTAAAAATCACCTCTTTTTCCTTCTCTCGATCAGACACTTAGAAGAAAAACGGAAAAAAAAAAAAAAAAAATTTGGATTTTTTCTAAGTACAAAATCGAGAGTGGCTAAAAATGACCTCTTTTTCCTTCTCTCGATCAGACACTTAGAAAAAAAAATGAAAAAAAAAAAAAAAAAATTGGATTTTTTCTAAGTACAAAATCGAGAGAGGCTAAAAATCACCTCTTTTTCCTTCTCTCGATCAGACACATAGAAAAAAAACGGAGAAAAAAAAAAAAATTTGGATTTTTTCTAAGTACAAAATCGAGAGTGGCTAAAAATCACCTCTTTTTCCTTCTCTCGATCAGACACTTAGAAAAAAAAATGAAAAAAAAAAAAAAAAATTGGATTTTTTCTAAGTACAAAATCAAGAGAGGCTAAAAATCACCTCTTTTTCCTTCTCTCGATCAGACACTTAGAAAAAAAACGGGAAAAAAAAATAAAAAATTTGGATTTTTTCTAAGTACAAAATCGAGAGAGGCTAAAAATCACCTCTTTTTCCTTCTCTCGATCAGACACTTAGAAAAAAAACGGAAAAAAAAAAAAAAAATTTGGATTTTTTCTAAGTACAAAATCGAGAGTGGCTAAAAATCACCTCTTTTTCCTTCTCTCGATCAGACACTTAGAAAAAAAAAAGAAAAAAAAAGAAAAAAAATTGGATTTTTTCTAAGTACAAAATCAAGAGAGGCTAAAAATCACCTCTTTTTCCTTCTCTCGATCAGACACTTAGAAAAAAAACGGAAAAAAAAAAAAAAAAAATTGGATTTTTTCTAAGTACAAAATCGAGAGAGGCTAAAAATCACCTCTTTTTCCTTCTCTCGATCAGACACTTAGAAAAAAAACGGAAAAAAAAAAAAAAAAAAATTTGGATTTTTTCTAAGTACAAAATCGAGAGAGGCTAAAAATCACCTCTTTTTCCTTCTCTCGATCAGACACTTAGAAAAAAAACGGAAAAAAAAAAAAAAAAAAATTTGGATTTTTTCTAAGTACAAAATCGAGAGTGGCTAAAAATCACCTCTTTTTCCTTCTCTCGATCAGACACTTAGAAAAAAAAAAGAAAAAAAAAAAAAAAAATTGGATTTTTTCTAAGTACAAAATCAAGAGAGGCTAAAAATCACCTCTTTTTCCTTCTCTCGATCAGACACTTAGAAAAAAAACGGAAAAAAAAAAAAAAAAAAATTGGATTTTTTCTAAGTACAAAATCGAGAGTGGCTAAAAATGACCTCTTTATCCTTCTCTCGATCAGACACTTAGAAAAAAAAACGGAAAAAAAAAAAAAAAAATTGGATTTTTTCTAAGTACAAAATCGAGAGTGGCTAAAAATCACCTCTTTTTCCTTCTCTCGATCAGACACTTAGAAAAAAAAAAGAAAAAAAAAAAAAAAAAATTGGATTTTTTCTAAGTACAAAATCAAGAGAGGCTAAAAATCACCTCTTTTTCCTTCTCTCGATCAGACACTTAGAAAAAAAACGGAAAAAAAAAAAAAAAAAATTGGGATTTTTTCTAAGTACAAAATCAAGAGAGGCTAAAAATCACCTCTTTTTCCTTCTCTCGATCAGACACTTAGAAAAAAAACGGAAAAAAAAAAAAAAAAAATTGGATTTTTTCTAAGTACAAAATCGAGAGAGGCTAAAAATCACCTCTTTTTCCTTCTCTCGATCAGACACTTAGAAAAAAAAATGAAAAAAAAAAAAAAAAAATTGGATTTTTTCTAAGTACAAAATCGAGAGAGGCTAAAAATCACCTCTTTTTCCTTCTCTCGATCAGACACATAGAAAAAAAACGGAGAAAAAAAAAAAAATTTGGATTTTTTCTAAGTACAAAATCGAGAGTGGCTAAAAATCACCTCTTTTTCCTTCTCTCGATCAGACACTTAGAAAAAAAAATGAAAAAAAAAAAAAAAAATTGGATTTTTTCTAAGTACAAAATCAAGAGAGGCTAAAAATCACCTCTTTTTCCTTCTCTCGATCAGACACTTAGAAAAAAAACGGGAAAAAAAAATAAAAAATTTGGATTTTTTCTAAGTACAAAATCGAGAGAGGCTAAAAATCACCTCTTTTTCCTTCTCTCGATCAGACACTTAGAAAAAAAACGGAAAAAAAAAAAAAAAATTTGGATTTTTTCTAAGTACAAAATCGAGAGTGGCTAAAAATCACCTCTTTTTCCTTCTCTCGATCAGACACTTAGAAAAAAAAAAGAAAAAAAAAGAAAAAAAATTGGATTTTTTCTAAGTACAAAATCAAGAGAGGCTAAAAATCACCTCTTTTTCCTTCTCTCGATCAGACACTTAGAAAAAAAACGGAAAAAAAAAAAAAAAAAATTGGATTTTTTCTAAGTACAAAATCGAGAGAGGCTAAAAATCACCTCTTTTTCCTTCTCTCGATCAGACACTTAGAAAAAAAACGGAAAAAAAAAAAAAAAAAAATTTGGATTTTTTCTAAGTACAAAATCGAGAGAGGCTAAAAATCACCTCTTTTTCCTTCTCTCGATCAGACACTTAGAAAAAAAACGGAAAAAAAAAAAAAAAAAATTTGGATTTTTTCTAAGTACAAAATCGAGAGTGGCTAAAAATCACCTCTTTTTCCTTCTCTCGATCAGACACTTAGAAAAAAAAAAGAAAAAAAAAAAAAAAAATTGGATTTTTTCTAAGTACAAAATCAAGAGAGGCTAAAAATCACCTCTTTTTCCTTCTCTCGATCAGACACTTAGAAAAAAAACGGAAAAAAAAAAAAAAAAAAATTGGATTTTTTCTAAGTACAAAATCGAGAGTGGCTAAAAATGACCTCTTTATCCTTCTCTCGATCAGACACTTAGAAAAAAAAACGGAAAAAAAAAAAAAAAAAATTGGATTTTTTCTAAGTACAAAATCGAGAGTGGCTAAAAATCACCTCTTTTTCCTTCTCTCGATCAGACACTTAGAAAAAAAAAAGAAAAAAAAAAAAAAAAAATTGGATTTTTTCTAAGTACAAAATCAAGAGAGGCTAAAAATCACCTCTTTTTCCTTCTCTCGATCAGACACTTAGAAAAAAAACGGAAAAAAAAAAAAAAAAAATTGGGATTTTTTCTAAGTACAAAATCAAGAGAGGCTAAAAATCACCTCTTTTTCCTTCTCTCGATCAGACACTTAGAAAAAAAACGGAAAAAAAAAAAAAAAAAAATTGGATTTTTTCTAAGTACAAAATCGAGAGAGGCTAAAAATCACCTCTTTTTCCTTCTCTCGATCAGACACTTAGAAAAAAAAATGAAAAAAAAAAAAAAAAAATTGGATTTTTTCTAAGTACAAAATCGAGAGAGGCTAAAAATCACCTCTTTTTCCTTCTCTCGATCAGACACTTAGAAAAAAAACTGAAAAAAAAAAAAAAAAATTTGGATTTTTTCTAAGTACAAAATCGAGAGAGGCTAAAAATCACCTCTTTTTCCTTCTCTCGATCAGACACTTAGAATAAAAACTGAAAAAAAAAAAAAAAAAATTGGGATTTTTTCTAAGTACAAAATCGAGAGAGGCTAAAAATCACCTCTTTTTCCTTCTCTCGATCAGACACTTAGAAAAAAAACTGAAAAAAAAAAAAAAACATTTTGGATTTTTTCTAAGTACAAAATCGAGAGAGGCTAAAAATCACCTCTTTTTCCTTCTCTCGATCAGACACTTAGAAAAAAAACGGGAAAAAAAAAATAAAAAATTTGGATTTTTTTTTAGTACAAAATCGAGAGAGGCTAAAAATCACCTCTTTTTCCTTCTCTCGATCAGACACTTAGAAAAAAAACGGAAAAAAAAAAAAAAAAAATTTGGATTTTTTCTAAGTACAAAATCGAGAGTGGCTAAAAATCACCTCTTTTTCCTTCTCTCGATCAGACACTTAGAAAAAAAAATGAAAAAAAAAAAAAAAAATTGGATTTTTTCTAAGTACAAAATCGAGAGAGGCTAAGAATCACCTCTTTTTCCTTCTCTCGATCAGACACTTAGAAAAAAAACGGAAAAAAAAAAAAAAAAATTTGGATTTTTTCTAAGTACAAAATCGAGAGAGGCTAAAAATCACCTCTTTTTCCTTCTCTCGATCAGACACTTAGAAAAAAAACTGAAAAAAAAAAAAAAAAATTTGGATTTTTTCTAAGTACAAAATCGAGAGAGGCTAAAAATCACCTCTTTTTCCTTCTCTCGATCAGACAATTAGAAAAAAAACTGAAAAAAAAACAAAAACATTTTGGATTTTTTCTAAGTACAAAATCGAGAGAGGCAAAAAATCACCTCTTTTTCCTTCTCTTGATCAGACACTTAGAAAAAAAACGGAAAAAAAAAAAAAAAAAAAATTGGATTTTTTCTAAGTACAAAATCGAGAGTGGCTAAAAATCACCTCTTTTTCCTTCTCTCGATCAGACACTTAGAAAAAAAAAAGAAAAAAAAAAAAAAATTGGATTTTTTCTAAGTACAAAATCGAGAGAGGCTAAAAATCACCTCTTTTTCCTTCTCTCGATCAGACACTTAGAAAAAAAACGGAAAAAAAAAAAAAAAAAATTTGGATTTTTTCTAAGTACAAAATCGAGAGAGGCTAAAAATCACCTCTTTTTCCTTCTCTCGATCAGACACTTAGAAAAAAAACGGAAAAAAAAAAAAAAAATTGGGATTTTTTCTAAGTACAAAATCGAGAGTGGCTAAAAATCACCTCTTTTTCCTTCTCTTGATCAGACACTTAGAAAAAAAAATGAAAAAAAAAAAAAAAAAATGGATTTTTTCTAAGTACAAAATCAAGAGAGGCTAAAAATCACCTCTTTTTCCTTCTCTCGATCAGACACTTAGAAAAAAAACGGAAAAAAAAAAAAAAAAAATTTGGATTTTTTCTAAGTACAAAATCGAGAGAGGCTAAAAATCACCTCTTTTTCCTTCTCTCGATCAGACACTTAGAAAAAAAAATGAAAAAAAAAAAAAAAAAAAAAAATTGGATTTTTTCTAAGTACAAAATCGAGAGAGGCTAAAAATCACCTCTTTTTCCTTCTCTCGATCAGACACTTAGAAAAAAAACTGAAAAAAAAAAAAAAAAATTTGGATTTTTTCTAAGTACAAAATCGAGAGAGGCTAAAAATCACCTCTTTTTCCTTCTCTCGATCAGACACTTAGAATAAAAACTGAAAAAAAAAAAAAAAAAATTGGGATTTTTTCTAAGTACAAAATCGAGAGAGGCTAAAAATCACCTCTTTTTCCTTCTCTCGATCAGACACTTAGAAAAAAAACTGAAAAAAAAAAAAAAACATTTTGGATTTTTTCTAAGTACAAAATCGAGAGAGGCTAAAAATCACCTCTTTTTCCTTCTCTCGATCAGACACTTAGAAAAAAAACGGAAAAAAAAAAATAAAAAATTTGGATTTTTTTTTAGTACAAAATCGAGAGAGGCTAAAAATCACCTCTTTTTCCTTCTCTCGATCAGACACTTAGAAAAAAAACGGAAAAAAAAAAAAAAAAAATTTGGATTTTTTCTAAGTACAAAATCGAGAGTGGCTAAAAATCACCTCTTTTTCCTTCTCTCGATCAGACACTTAGAAAAAAAAATGAAAAAAAAAAAAAAAAATTGGATTTTTTCTAAGTACAAAATCGAGAGAGGCTAAAAATCACCTCTTTTTCCTTCTCTCGATCAGACACTTAGAAAAAAAACGGAAAAAAAAAAAAAAAAAATTTGGATTTTTTCTAAGTACAAAATCGAGAGAGGCTAAAAATCACCTCTTTTTCCTTCTCTCGATCAGACACTTAGAAAAAAAAATGAAAAAAAAAAAAAAAAAATTTGGATTTTTTCTAAGTACAAAATCGAGAGAGGCTAAAAATCACCTCTTTTTCCTTCTCTCGATCAGACAATTAGAAAAAAAACTGAAAAAAAAACAAAAACATTTTGGATTTTTTCTAAGTACAAAATCGAGAGAGGCAAAAAATCACCTCTTTTTCCTTCTCTTGATCAGACACTTAGAAAAAAAACGGAAAAAAAAAAAAAAAAAAAATTGGATTTTTTCTAAGTACAAAATCGAGAGTGGCTAAAAATCACCTCTTTTTCCTTCTCTCGATCAGACACTTAGAAAAAAAAAAGAAAAAAAAAAAAAAAAATTGGATTTTTTCTAAGTACAAAATCGAGAGAGGCTAAAAATCACCTCTTTTTCCTTCTCTCGATCAGACACTTAGAAAAAAAACGGAAAAAAAAAAAAAAAAATTTGGATTTTTTCTAAGTACAAAATCGAGAGTGGCTAAAAATCACCTCTTTTTCCTTCTCTCGATCAGACACTTAGAAAAAAAAATGAAAAAAAAAAAAAAAAAATGGATTTTTTCTAAGTACAAAATCAAGAGAGGCTAAAAATCACCTCTTTTTCCTTCTCTCGATCAGACACTTAGAAAAAAAACGGAAAAAAAAAAAAAAAAAATTTGGATTTTTTCTAAGTACAAAATCGAGAGAGGCTAAAAATCACCTCTTTTTCCTTCTCTCGATCAGACACTTAGAAAAAAAACTGAAAAAAAAAAAAAAATATTTGGATTTTTTCTAAGTACAAAATCGAGAGAGGCTAAAAATCACCTCTTTTTCCTTCTCTCGATCAGACACTTAGAAAAAAAACGGAAAAAAAAAATTAAAAAATTTGGATTTTTTCTAAGTACAAAATCGAGAGAGGCTAAAAATCACCTCTTTTTCCTTCTCTCGATCAGACACTTAGAAAAAAAAATGAAAAAAAAAAAAAAAAAATTTGGATTTTTTCTAAGTACAAAATCGAGAGAGGCTAAAAATCACCTCTTTTTCCTTCTCTCGATCAGAAAATTAGAAAAAAAACTGAAAAAAAAACAAAAACATTTTGGATTTTTTCTAAGTACAAAATCGAGAGAGGCTAAAAATCACCTCTTTTTCCTTCTCTCGATCAGACACTTAGAAAAAAAACGGAAAAAAAAAAAAAAAAAATTTGGATTTTTTCTAAGTACAAAATCGAGAGTGGCTAAAAATCACCTCTTTTTCCTTCTCTCGATCAGACACTTAGAAAAAAAAAAGAAAAAAAAAAAAAAAAAATTGGATTTTTTCTAAGTACAAAATCGAGAGAGGCTAAAAATCACCTCTTTTTCCTTCTCTCGATCAGACACTTGGAAAAAAAACGGAAAAAAAAAAAAAAAAAATTGGATTTTTTCTAAGTACAAAATCGAGAGAGGCTAAAAATCACCTCTTTTTCCTTCTCTCGATCAGACACTTAGAAAAAAAAAAGAAAAAAAAAAAAAAAAAATTGGATTTTTTCTTAGTACAAAATCAAGAGAGGCTAAAAATCACCTCTTTTTCCTTCTCTCGATCAGACACTTAGAAAAAAACCGGAAAAAAAAAAAAAAAAAATTTGGATTTTTTCTAAGTACAAAATCGAGAGAGGCTAAAAATCACCTCTTTTTCATTCTCTCGATCAGACACTTAGAAAAAAAACGGAAAAAAAAATAAAAAAAAATTGGATTTTTTCTAAGTACAAAATCGAGAGTGGCTAAAAATCACCTCTTTTTCCTTCTCTCGATCAGACACTTAGAAAAAAAACGGAAAAAAAAAAAAAAAAAAATTGGATTTTTTCTAAGTACAAAATCGAGAGAGGCTAAAAATCACCTCTTTTTCATTCTCTCGATCAGACACTTAGAAAAAAAACGGAAAAAAAAAAAAAAAAAAATTGGATTTTTTCTAAGTACAAAATCGAGAGTGGCTAAAAATCACCTCTTTTTCCTTCTCTCGATCAGACACTTAGAAAAAAAAAAGAAAAAAAAAAAAAAAATTGTATTTTTTATAAGTACAAAATCAAGAGAGGCTAAAAATCACCTCTTTTTCATTCTCTCGATCAGACACTTAGAAAAAAAACGGAAAAAAAAAAAAAATAATTTGGATTTTTTCTAAGTACAAAATCGAGAGTGGCTAAAAATCACCTCTTTTTCCTTCTCTCGATCAGACACTTAGAAAAAAAAAAGAAAAAAAAAAAAAAAAAATTGGATTTTTTCTAAGTACAAAATCGAGAGAGGCTAAAAATCACCTCTTTTTCCTTCTCTCGATCAGACACTTGGAAAAAAAACGGAAAAAAAAAAAAAAAAATTTGGATTTTTTCTAAGTACAAAATCGAGAGAGGCTAAAAATCACCTCTTTTTCCTTCTCTCGATCAGACACTTAGAAAAAAAAAAGAAAAAAAAAAAAAAAAATTGGATTTTTTCTTAGTACAAAATCAAGAGAGGCTAAAAATCACCTCTTTTTCCTTCTCTCGATCAGACACTTAGAAAAAAAACGGAAAAAAAAAAAAAAAAAATTTGGATTTTTTCTAAGTACAAAATCGAGAGAGGCTAAAAATCACCTCTTTTTCATTCTCTCGATCAGACACTTAGAAAAAAAACGGAAAAAAAAAAAAAAAAAAATTGGATTTTTTCTAAGTACAAAATCGAGAGTGGCTAAAAATCACCTCTTTTTCCTTCTCTCGATCAGACACTTAGAAAAAAAAAAGAAAAAAAAAAAAAAAATTGTATTTTTTATAAGTACAAAATCAAGAGAGGCTAAAAATCACCTCTTTTTCCTTCTCTCGATCAGACACTTAGAAAAAAAACGGAAAAAAAAAAAAAAAAAAATTGGATTTTTTCTAAGTACAAAATCGAGAGTGGCTAAAAATCACCTCTTTTTCCTTCTCTCGATCAGACACTTAGAAAAAAAACGGAAAAAAAAAAAAAAAAATTTGGATTTTTTCTAAGTGCAAAATCGAGAGTGGCTAAAAATCACCTCTTTTTCCTTCTCTCGATCAGACACTTAGAAAAAAAAATGAAAAAAAAAAAAAAAAAATTTGGATTTTTTCTAAGTACAAAATCGAGAGAGGCTAAAAATCACCTCTTTTTCCTTCTCTCGATCAGACACTTAGAAAAAAAACGGAAAAAAAAAAAAAAAAAATTTGGATTTTTTCTAAGTACAAAATCGAGAGAGGCTAAAAATCACCTCTTTTTCCTTCTCTCGATCAGACACTTAGAAAAAAAACGGAAAAAAAAAAAAAAAAAATTTGGATTTTTTCTAAGTACAAAATCGAGAGTGGCTAAAAATCACCTCTTTTTCCTTCTCTCGATCAGACACTTAGAAAAAAAACGGAAAAAAAAAAAAAAAAAATTTGGATTTTTTCTAAGTACAAAATCGAGAGAGGCTAAAAATCACCTCTTTTTCCTTCTCTCGATCAGACACTTAGAAAAAAAACGGAAAAAAAAAAAAAAAAAAAAATTGGATTTTTTCTAAGTACAAAATCGAGAGTGGCTAAAAATCACCTCTTTTTCCTTCTCTCGATCAGACACTTAGAAAAAAAAATGAAAAAAAAAAAAAAAAAATTGGATTTTTTCTAAGTACAAAATCGAGAGAGGCTAAAAATCACCTCTTTTTCCTTCTCTCGATCAGACACTTAGAAAAAAAACTGAAAAAAAAAAAAAAAAAATTTGGATTTTTTCTAAGTACAAAATCGAGAGTGGCTAAAAATCACCTCTTTTTCCTTCTCTCGATCAGACACTTAGAAAAAAAACTGAAAAAAAAAAAAAAAAAATTGGATTTTTTCTAAGTACAAAATCGAGAGTGGCTAAAAATCACCTCTTTTTCCTTCTCTCGATCAGACACTTAGAAGAAAAACGGAAAAAAAAAAAAAAAAAATTTTGATTTTTTCCAAGTACAAAATCGAGAGTGGCTAAAAATGACCTCTTTTTCCTTCTCTCGATCAGACACTTAGAAAAAAAAATGAAAAAAAAAAAAAAAAAATTGGATTTTTTCTAAGTACAAAATCGAGAGAGGCTAAAAATCACCTCTTTTTCCTTCTCTCGATCAGACACATAGAAAAAAAAACGGAGAAAAAAAAAAAAATTTGGATTTTTTCTAAGTACAAAATCGAGAGTGGCTAAAAATCACCTCTTTTTCCTTCTCTCGATCAGACACTTAGAAAAAAAAATGAAAAAAAAAAAAAAAAATTGGATTTTTTCTAAGTACAAAATCAAGAGAGGCTAAAAATCACCTCTTTTTCCTTCTCTCGATCAGACACTTAGAAAAAAAACGGAAAAAAAAAAAAAAAATTTTTGATTTTTTCTAAGTACAAAATCGAGAGAGGCTAAAAATCACCTCTTTTTCCTTCTCTCGATCAGACACTTAGAAAAAAAACGGAAAAAAAAAAAAAAAAATTGGATTTTTTCTAAGTACAAAATCGAGAGTGGCTAAAAATCACCTCTTTTTCCTTCTCTCGATCAGACACTTAGAAAAAAAAAAGAAAAAAAAAGAAAAAAAATTGGATTTTTTCTAAGTACAAAATCAAGAGAGGCTAAAAATCACCTCTTTTTCCTTCTCTCGATCAGACACTTAGAAAAAAAACGGAAAAAAAAAAAAAAAAAATTGGATTTTTTCTAAGTACAAAATCGAGAGAGGCTAAAAATCACCTCTTTTTCCTTCTCTCGATCAGACACTTAGAAAAAAAACGGAAAAAAAAAAAAAAAAAAATTTGGATTTTTTCTAAGTACAAAATCGAGAGAGGCTAAAAATCACCTCTTTTTCCTTCTCTCGATCAGACACTTAGAAAAAAAACGGAAAAAAAAAAAAAAAAAATTTGGATTTTTTCTAAGTACAAAATCGAGAGTGGCTAAAAATCACCTCTTTTTCCTTCTCTCGATCAGACACTTAGAAAAAAAAAAGAAAAAAAAAAAAAAAAATTGGATTTTTTCTAAGTACAAAATCAAGAGAGGCTAAAAATCACCTCTTTTTCCTTCTCTCGATCAGACACTTAGAAAAAAAACGGAAAAAAAAAAAAAAAAAAATTGGATTTTTTCTAAGTACAAAATCGAGAGTGGCTAAAAATGACCTCTTTTTCCTTCTCTCGATCAGACACTTAGAAAAAAAAACGGAAAAAAAAAAAAAAAATTGGATTTTTTCTAAGTACAAAATCGAGAGTGGCTAAAAATCACCTCTTTTTCCTTCTCTCGATCAGACACTTAGAAAAAAAAAAGAAAAAAAAAAAAAAAAAATTGGATTTTTTCTAAGTACAAAATCAAGAGAGGCTAAAAATCACCTCTTTTTCCTTCTCTCGATCAGACACTTAGAAAAAAAACGGAAAAAAAAAAAAAAAAAATTGGGATTTTTTCTAAGTACAAAATCAAGAGAGGCTAAAAATCACCTCTTTTTCCTTCTCTCGATCAGACACTTAGAAAAAAAACGGAAAAAAAAAAAAAAAAAAATTGGATTTTTTCTAAGTACAAAATCGAGAGAGGCTAAAAATCACCTCTTTTTCCTTCTCTCGATCAGACACTTAGAAAAAAAAATGAAAAAAAAAAAAAAAAAAATTGGATTTTTTCTAAGTACAAAATCGAGAGAGGCTAAAAATCACCTCTTTTTCCTTCTCTCGATCAGACACTTAGAAAAAAAACTGAAAAAAAAAAAAAAAAATTTGGATTTTTTCTAAGTACAAAATCGAGAGAGGCTAAAAATCACCTCTTTTTCCTTCTCTCGATCAGACACTTAGAATAAAAACTGAAAAAAAAAAAAAAAAAATTGGGATTTTTTCTAAGTACAAAATCGAGAGAGGCTAAAAATCACCTCTTTTTCCTTCTCTCGATCAGACACTTAGAAAAAAAACTGAAAAAAAAAAAAAAACATTTTGGATTTTTTCTAAGTACAAAATCGAGAGAGGCTAAAAATCACCTCTTTTTCCTTCTCTCGATCAGACACTTAGAAAAAAAACGGAAAAAAAAAAATAAAAAATTTGGATTTTTTTTTAGTACAAAATCGAGAGAGGCTAAAAATCACCTCTTTTTCCTTCTCTCGATCAGACACTTAGAAAAAAAACGGAAAAAAAAAAAAAAAAAATTTGGATTTTTTCTAAGTACAAAATCGAGAGTGGCTAAAAATCACCTCTTTTTCCTTCTCTCGATCAGACACTTAGAAAAAAAAAAAAAAAAAAAGAAAAAAAATTGGATTTTTTCTAAGTACAAAATCAAGAGAGGCTAAAAATCACCTCTTTTTCCTTCTCTCGATCAGACACTTAGAAAAAAAACGGAAAAAAAAAAAAAAAAAATTGGATTTTTTCTAAGTACAAAATCGAGAGAGGCTAAAAATCACCTCTTTTTCCTTCTCTCGATCAGACACTTAGAAAAAAAACGGAAAAAAAAAAAAAAAAAAATTTGGATTTTTTCTAAGTACAAAATCGAGAGAGGCTAAAAATCACCTCTTTTTCCTTCTCTCGATCAGACACTTAGAAAAAAAACGGAAAAAAAAAAAAAAAAAATTTGGATTTTTTCTAAGTACAAAATCGAGAGTGGCTAAAAATCACCTCTTTTTCCTTCTCTCGATCAGACACTTAGAAAAAAAAAAGAAAAAAAAAAAAAAAAATTGGATTTTTTCTAAGTACAAAATCAAGAGAGGCTAAAAATCACCTCTTTTTCCTTCTCTCGATCAGACACTTAGAAAAAAAACGGAAAAAAAAAAAAAAAAATTTGGATTTTTTCTAAGTACAAAATCGAGAGAGGCTAAAAATCACCTCTTTTTCCTTCTCTCGATCAGACACTTAGAAAAAAAACGGAAAAAAAAAAAAAAAATTTGGATTTTTTCTAAGTACAAAATCGAGAGTGGCTAAAAATCACCTCTTTTTCCTTCTCTCGATCAGACACTTAGAAAAAAAACGGAAAAAAAAAAAAAAAAAAATGGATTTTTTCTAAGTACAAAATCGAGAGAGGCTAAAAATCACCTCTTTTTCCTTCTCTCGATCAGACACTTAGAAAAAAAACGGAAAAAAAAAAAAAAAAAAATTGGATTTTTTCTAAGTACAAAATCGAGAGTGGCTAAAAATCACCTCTTTTTCCTTCTCTCGATCAGACACTTAGAAAAAAAAAAGAAAAAAAAAAAAAATTGTATTTTTTATAAGTACAAAATCAAGAGAGGCTAAAAATCACCTCTTTTTCCTTCTCTCGATCAGACACTTAGAAAAAAAACGGAAAAAAAAAAAAAAAAAATTTGGATTTTTTCTAAGTACAAAATCGAGAGTGGCTAAAAATCACCTCTTTTTCCTTCTCTCGATCAGACACTTAGAAAAAAAACGGAAAAAAAAAAAAAAAAATTTTGGATTTTTTCTAAGTACAAAATCGAGAGAGGCTAAAAATCACCTCTTTTTCCTTCTATCGATCAGACACTTAGAAAAAAAAACGGAAAAAAAAAAAAAAAAAATTGGATTTTTTCTAAGTACAAAATCGAGATAGGCTAAAAATCACCTCTTTTTCCTTCTCTCGATCAGACACTTAGAAAAAAAACGGAAAAAAAAAAAAAAAAATTGGATTTTTCCTAAGTACAAAATCGAGAGAGGCTAAAAATCACCTCTTTTTCCTTCTCTCGATCAGACACTTAGAAAAAAAACGGAAAAAAAAAATTTAAAAAAAATTGGATTTTTTGTAAGTACAAAATCGAGAGTGGCTAAAAATCACCTCTTTTTCCTTCTCTCGATCAGACACTTAGAAAAAAAAATGAAAAAAAAAAAAAAAAAATTGGATTTTTTCTAAGTACAAAATCAAGAGAGGCTAAAAATCACCTCTTTTTCCTTCTCTCGATCAGACACTTAGAAAAAAAACGGGAAAAAAAAAAAAAAATTGGATTTTTTCTAAGTACAAAATCAAGAGAGGCTAAAAATCACCTCTTTTTCCTTCTCTCGATCAGACACTTAGAAAAAAAACGGAAAAAAAAAAAAAAAAAAATTGGATTTTTTCTAAGTACAAAATCGAGAGAGGCTAAAAATCACCTCTTTTTCCTTCTCTCGATCAGACACTTAGAAAAAAAACGGAAAAAAAAAAAAAAAAAAATTTGGATCTTTTCTAAGTACAAAATCGAGAGTGGCTAAAAATCACCTCTTTTTCCTTCTCTCGATCAGACACTTAGAAAAAAAAATGAAAAAAAAATAAAAAAAAATTGGATTTTTTCTAAGTACAAAATCGAGAGAGGCTAAAAATCACCTCTTTTTCCTTCTCTCGATCAGACACTTAGAAAAAAAAATGAAAAAAAAAAAAAAAAAAATTGGATTTTTTCTAAGTACAAAATCGAGAGAGGCTAAAAATCACCTCTTTTTCCTTCTCTCGATCAGACACTTAGAAAAAAAAATGAAAAAAAAAAAAAAAAATTGGATTTTTTCTAAGTACAAAATCAAGAGAGGCTAAAAATCCCCTCTTTTTCCTTCTCTCGATCAGACACTTAGAAAAAAAACGGAAAAAAAAAAAAAAAAAAATTGGATTTTTTCTAAGTACAAAATCGAGAGTGGCTAAAAATGACCTCTTTTTCCTTCTCTCGATCAGACACTTAGAAAAAAAAATGAAAAAAAAAAAAAAAAAAATTGGATTTTTTCTAAGTACAAAATCGAGAGAGGCTAAAAATCACCTCTTTTTCCTTCTCTCGATCAGACACTTAGAAAAAAAACGGAAAAAAAAAAAAAATAATTTGGATTTTTTCTAAGTACAAAATCGAGAGAGGCTAAAAATCCCCTCTTTTTCCTTCTCTCGATCAGACACTTAGAAAAAAAACGGAAAAAAAAAAAAAAAAATTTGGATTTTTTCTAAGTACAAAATCGAGAGTGGCTAAAAATCACCTCTTTTTCCTTCTCTCGATCAGACACTTAGAAAAAAAACGGAAAAAAAAAAAAAAAAAATTTGGATTTTTTCTAAGTACAAAATCGAGAGAGGCTAAAAATCACCTCTTTTTCCTTCTCTCGATCAGACACTTAGAAAAAAAACTGAAAAAAAAAAAAATAAATTTGGATTTTTTCTAAGTACAAAATCGAGAGAGGCTAAAAATCACCTCTTTTTCCTTCTCTCGATCAGACACTTAGAAAAAAAACGGGAAAAAAAAAATAAAAAATTTGGATTTTTTCTAAGTACAAAATCGAGAGAGGCTAAAAATCACCTCTTTTTCCTTCTCTCGATCAGACACTTAGAAAAAAAACTGAAAAAAAAAAAAAAAAAATTTGGATTTTTTCTAAGTACAAAATCGAGAGAGGCTAAAAATCACCTCTTTTTCCTTCTCTCGATCAGACACTTAGAAAAAAAACGGAAAAAAAAAAAAAAAAAAATTGGATTTTTTCTAAGTACAAAATCGAGAGAGGCTAAAAATCACCTCTTTTTCCTTCTCTCGATCAGACACTTAGAAAAAAAAATGAAAAAAAAAAAAAAAAAAATTGGATTTTTTCTAAGTACAAAATCGAGAGAGGCTAAAAATCACCTCTTTTTCCTTCTCTCGATCAGACACTTAGAAAAAAAACTGAAAAAAAAAAAAAAAAATTTGGATTTTTTCTAAGTACAAAATCGAGAGAGGCTAAAAATCACCTCTTTTTCCTTCTCTCGATCAGACACTTAGAATAAAAACTGAAAAAAAAAAAAAAAAAATTGGGATTTTTTCTAAGTACAAAATCGAGAGAGGCTAAAAATCACCTCTTTTTCCTTCTCTCGATCAGACACTTAGAAAAAAAACTGAAAAAAAAAAAAAAACATTTTGGATTTTTTCTAAGTACAAAATCGAGAGAGGCTAAAAATCACCTCTTTTTCCTTCTCTCGATCAGACACTTAGAAAAAA
Source organism: Entelurus aequoreus (assembly GCF_033978785.1). NCBI lineage: Eukaryota > Metazoa > Chordata > Actinopteri > Syngnathiformes > Syngnathidae > Entelurus > Entelurus aequoreus. The sequence goes on along the minus strand of NC_084748.1, from coordinate 893,638 downwards.
AACGGAAAAAAAAAAATAAAAAATTTGGATTTTTTTTTAGTACAAAATCGAGAGAGGCTAAAAATCACCTCTTTTTCCTTCTCTCGATCAGACACTTAGAAAAAAAACGGAAAAAAAAAAAAAAAAAATTTGGATTTTTTCTAAGTACAAAATCGAGAGTGGCTAAAAATCACCTCTTTTTCCTTCTCTCGATCAGACACTTAGAAAAAAAAAAAAAAAAAAAGAAAAAAAATTGGATTTTTTCTAAGTACAAAATCAAGAGAGGCTAAAAATCACCTCTTTTTCCTTCTCTCGATCAGACACTTAGAAAAAAAACGGAAAAAAAAAAAAAAAAAAATTGGATTTTTTCTAAGTACAAAATCGAGAGAGGCTAAAAATCACCTCTTTTTCCTTCTCTCGATCAGACACTTAGAAAAAAAACGGAAAAAAAAAAAAAAAAAAATTTGGATTTTTTCTAAGTACAAAATCGAGAGAGGCTAAAAATCACCTCTTTTTCCTTCTCTCGATCAGACACTTAGAAAAAAAACGGAAAAAAAAAAAAAAAAAATTTGGATTTTTTCTAAGTACAAAATCGAGAGTGGCTAAAAATCACCTCTTTTTCCTTCTCTCGATCAGACACTTAGAAAAAAAAAAGAAAAAAAAAAAAAAAAATTGGATTTTTTCTAAGTACAAAATCAAGAGAGGCTAAAAATCACCTCTTTTTCCTTCTCTCGATCAGACACTTAGAAAAAAAACGGAAAAAAAAAAAAAAAAATTTGGATTTTTTCTAAGTACAAAATCGAGAGAGGCTAAAAATCACCTCTTTTTCCTTCTCTCGATCAGACACTTAGAAAAAAAACGGAAAAAAAAAAAAAAAATTTGGATTTTTTCTAAGTACAAAATCGAGAGTGGCTAAAAATCACCTCTTTTTCCTTCTCTCGATCAGACACTTAGAAAAAAAACGGAAAAAAAAAAAAAAAAAAATGGATTTTTTCTAAGTACAAAATCGAGAGAGGCTAAAAATCACCTCTTTTTCCTTCTCTCGATCAGACACTTAGAAAAAAAACGGAAAAAAAAAAAAAAAAAAATTGGATTTTTTCTAAGTACAAAATCGAGAGTGGCTAAAAATCACCTCTTTTTCCTTCTCTCGATCAGACACTTAGAAAAAAAAAAGAAAAAAAAAAAAAAATTGTATTTTTTATAAGTACAAAATCAAGAGAGGCTAAAAATCACCTCTTTTTCCTTCTCTCGATCAGACACTTAGAAAAAAAACGGAAAAAAAAAAAAAAAAAATTTGGATTTTTTCTAAGTACAAAATCGAGAGTGGCTAAAAATCACCTCTTTTTCCTTCTCTCGATCAGACACTTAGAAAAAAAACGGAAAAAAAAAAAAAAAAATTTTGGATTTTTTCTAAGTACAAAATCGAGAGAGGCTAAAAATCACCTCTTTTTCCTTCTATCGATCAGACACTTAGAAAAAAAAACGGAAAAAAAAAAAAAAAAAATTGGATTTTTTCTAAGTACAAAATCGAGATAGGCTAAAAATCACCTCTTTTTCCTTCTCTCGATCAGACACTTAGAAAAAAAACGGAAAAAAAAAAAAAAAAATTGGATTTTTCCTAAGTACAAAATCGAGAGAGGCTAAAAATCACCTCTTTTTCCTTCTCTCGATCAGACACTTAGAAAAAAAACGGAAAAAAAAAATTTAAAAAAAATTGGATTTTTTGTAAGTACAAAATCGAGAGTGGCTAAAAATCACCTCTTTTTCCTTCTCTCGATCAGACACTTAGAAAAAAAAATGAAAAAAAAAAAAAAAAAATTGGATTTTTTCTAAGTACAAAATCAAGAGAGGCTAAAAATCACCTCTTTTTCCTTCTCTCGATCAGACACTTAGAAAAAAAACGGGAAAAAAAAAAAAAAATTGGATTTTTTCTAAGTACAAAATCAAGAGAGGCTAAAAATCCCCTCTTTTTCCTTCTCTCGATCAGACACTTAGAAAAAAAACGGAAAAAAAAAAAAAAAAAAATTGGATTTTTTCTAAGTACAAAATCGAGAGAGGCTAAAAATCACCTCTTTTTCCTTCTCTCGATCAGACACTTAGAAAAAAAACGGAAAAAAAAAAAAAAAAAAATTTGGATCTTTTCTAAGTACAAAATCGAGAGTGGCTAAAAATCACCTCTTTTTCCTTCTCTCGATCAGACACTTAGAAAAAAAAATGAAAAAAAAATAAAAAAAAATTGGATTTTTTCTAAGTACAAAATCGAGAGAGGCTAAAAATCACCTCTTTTTCCGTCTCTCGATCAGACACTTAGAAAAAAAAATGAAAAAAAAAAAAAAAAAAATTGGATTTTTTCTAAGTACAAAATCGAGAGAGGCTAAAAATCACCTCTTTTTCCTTCTCTCGATCAGACACTTAGAAAAAAAAATGAAAAAAAAAAAAAAAAATTGGATTTTTTCTAAGTACAAAATCAAGAGAGGCTAAAAATCCCCTCTTTTTCCTTCTCTCGATCAGACACTTAGAAAAAAAACGGAAAAAAAAAAAAAAAAAAATTGGATTTTTTCTAAGTACAAAATCGAGAGTGGCTAAAAATGACCTCTTTTTCCTTCTCTCGATCAGACACTTAGAAAAAAAAATGAAAAAAAAAAAAAAAAAAATTGGATTTTTTCTAAGTACAAAATCGAGAGAGGCTAAAAATCACCTCTTTTTCCTTCTCTCGATCAGACACTTAGAAAAAAAACGGAAAAAAAAAAAAAATAATTTGGATTTTTTCTAAGTACAAAATCGAGAGAGGCTAAAAATCCCCTCTTTTTCCTTCTCTCGATCAGACACTTAGAAAAAAAACGGAAAAAAAAAAAAAAAAATTTGGATTTTTTCTAAGTACAAAATCGAGAGTGGCTAAAAATCACCTCTTTTTCCTTCTCTCGATCAGACACTTAGAAAAAAAACGGAAAAAAAAAAAAAAAAAATTTGGATTTTTTCTAAGTACAAAATCGAGAGAGGCTAAAAATCACCTCTTTTTCCTTCTCTCGATCAGACACTTAGAAAAAAAACTGAAAAAAAAAAAAATAAATTTGGATTTTTTCTAAGTACAAAATCGAGAGAGGCTAAAAATCACCTCTTTTTCCTTCTCTCGATCAGACACTTAGAAAAAAAACGGGAAAAAAAAAATAAAAAATTTGGATTTTTTCTAAGTACAAAATCGAGAGAGGCTAAAAATCACCTCTTTTTCCTTCTCTCGATCAGACACTTAGAAAAAAAACTGAAAAAAAAAAAAAAAAAATTTGGATTTTTTCTAAGTACAAAATCGAGAGAGGCTAAAAATCACCTCTTTTTCCTTCTCTCGATCAGACAATTAGAAAAAAAACTGAAAAAAAAACAAAAACATTTTGGATTTTTTCTAAGTACAAAATCGAGAGAGGCTAAAAATCACCTCTTTTTCCTTCTCTCGATCGGACACTTAGAAAAAAAAAAAAAAAAAAAAAAAATTTGGATTTTTTCTAAGTACAAAATCGAGAGAGGCTAAAAATCACCTCTTTTTCCTTCTCTCGATCGGACACTTAGAAAAAAAAAAAAAAAAAAAAAAAAAATTTGGATTTTTTCTAAGTACAAAATCGAGAGAGGCTAAAAATCACCTCTTTTTCCTTCTCTCGATCAGACACTTAGAAAAAAAACGGAAAAAAAAAAAAAAAAAATTTGGATTTTTTCTTAGTACAAAATCGAGAGAGGCTAAAAATCACCTCTTTTTCCTTCTCTCGATCAGACACTTAGAAAAAAAACAGAAAATAAAAAAAAAAAATTTGGATTTTTTCTAAGTACAAAATCGAGAGAGGCTAAAAATCACCTCTTTTTCCTTCTCTCGATCAGACACTTAGAAAAAAAACGGAAAAAAAAAAAAAAAAAATTTGGATTTTTTCTAAGTACAAAATCGAGAGAGGCTAAAAATCACCTCTTTTTCCTTCTCTCGATCGGACACTTAGAAAAAAAAAAAAAAAAAAAAAAAAAATTTGGATTTTTTCTAAGTACAAAATCGAGAGAGGCTAAAAATCACCTCTTTTTCCTTCTCTCGATCAGACACTTAGAAATAAAACGGAAAAAAAAAAAAAAAAAATTTGGATTTTTTCTTAGTACAAAATCGAGAGAGGCTAAAAATCACCTCTTTTTCCTTCTCTCGATCGGACACTTAGAAAAAAAAAAAAAAAAAAAAAAAAAATTGGATTTTTTCTAAGTACAAAATCGAGAGAGGCTAAAAATCACCTCTTTTTCCTTCTCTCGATCAGACACTTAGAAAAAAAACGGAAAAAAAAAAAAAAACAATTTGGATTTTTTCTAAGTACAAAATCGAGAGAGGCTAAAAATCACCTCTTTTTCCTTCTCTCGATCAGACACTTAGAAAAAAAACGGAAAAAAAAAAAAAAAAAATTTGGATTTTTTTCTAAGTACAAAATCGAGAGAGGCTAAAAATCACCTCTTTTTCCTTCTCTCGATCGGACACTTAGAAAAAAAAAAAAAAAAAAAAAAAAATTTGGATTTTTTCTAAGTACAAAATCGAGAGAGGCTAAAAATCACCTCTTTTTCCTTCTCTCGATCAGACACTTAGAAAAAAAACGGAAAAAAAAAAAAAAAAAAATTTGGATTTTTTCTAAGTACAAAATCGAGAGAGGCTAAAAATCACCTCTTTTTCCTTCTCTCGATCGGACACTTAGAAAAAAAACAGAAAAAAAAAAAAAAAAAATTGGATTTTTTCTAAGTACAAAATCGAGAGAGGCTAAAAATCACCTCTTTTTCCTTCTCTCGATCGGACACTTAGAAAAAAAAAAAAAAAAAAAAAAAAAAATTTGGATTTTTTCTAAGTACAAAATCGAGAGAGGCTAAAAATCACCTCTTTTTCCTTCTCTCGATCAGACACTTAGAAAAAAAACAGAAAAAAAAAAAAAAAAATTGGATTTTTTCTAAGTACAAAATCGAGAGAGGCTAAAAATCACCTCTTTTTCCTTCTCTCGATCGGACACTTAGAAAAAAAAAAAAAAAAAAAAAAAAAATTTGGATTTTTTCTAAGTACAAAATCGAGAGTGGCTAAAAATCACCTCTTTTTCCTTCTCTCGATCAGACACTTAGAAAAAAAACGGGAAAAAAAAAAAAAAAATTTGGATTTTTTCTTAGTACAAAATCGAGAGAGGCTAAAAATCACCTCTTTTTCCTTCTCTCGATCGGACACTTAGAAAAAAAAAAAAAAAAAAATTGGATTTTTTCTAAGTACAAAATCGAGAGAGGCTAAAAATCACCTCTTTTTCCTTCTCTCGATCAGACACTGAGAAAAAAAACGGAAAAAAAAAAAAAAAAAATTTGGATTTTTTCTAAGTACAAAATCGAGAGAGGCTAAAAATCACCTCTTTTTCCTTCTCTCGATCAGACACTTAGAAAAAAAACAGAAAAAAAAAAAAAAAAAATTTGGATTTTTTTCTAAGTACAAAATCGAGAGAGGCTAAAAATCACCTCTTTTTCCTTCTCTCGATCGGACACTTAGAAAAAAAAAAAAAAAAAAAAATTTGGATTTTTTCTAAGTACAAAATCGAGAGAGGCTAAAAATCACCTCTTTTTCCTTCTCTCGATCAGACACTTAGAAAAAAAACGGAAAAAAAAAAAAAAAAAATTTGGATTTTTTCTAAGTACAAAATCGAGAGAGGCTAAAAATCACCTCTTTTTCCTTCTCTCGATCGGACACTTAGAAAAAAAAAAAAAAAAAAAAAAATTTGGATTTTTTCTAAGTACAAAATCGAGAGAGGCTAAAAATCACCTCTTTTTCCTTCTCTCGATCAGACACTTAGAAAAAAAACGGAAAAAAAAAAAAAAAAAATTTGGATTTTTTCTAAGTACAAAATCGAGAGAGGCTAAAAATCACCTCTTTTTCCTTCTCTCGATCGGACACTTAGAAAAAAAACAGAAAAAAAAAAAAAAAAAATTGGATTTTTTCTAAGTACAAAATCGAGAGAGGCTAAAAATCACCTCTTTTTCCTTCTCTCGATCAGACACTTAGAAAAAAAACAGAAAATAAAAATAAAAAATTTGGATTTTTTCTAAGTACAAAATCGAGAGAGGCTAAAAATCACCTCTTTTTCCTTCTCTCGATCAGACACTTAGAAAAAAAACGGAAAAAAAAAAAAAAAAAAATTTGGATTTTTTCTAAGTACAAAATCGAGAGAGGCTAAAAATCACCTCTTTTTCCTTCTCTCGATCGGACACTTAGGAAAAAAAAAAAAAAAAAAAAAAAATTTGGATTTTTTCTAAGTACAAAATCGAGAGAGGCTAAAAATCACCTCTTTTTCCTTCTCTCGATCAAACACTTAGAAAAAAAACGGAAAAAAAAAAAAAAAAAATTTGGATTTTTTCTAAGTACAAAATCGAGAGAGGCTAAAAATCACCTCTTTTTCCTTCTCTCGATCGGACACTTAGAAAAAAAACAGAAAAAAAAAAAAAAAAAATTGGATTTTTTCTAAGTACAAAATCGAGAGAGGCTAAAAATCACCTCTTTTTCCTTCTCTCGATCGGACACTTAGAAAAAAAAAAAAAAAAAAAAAAAAAATTTGGATTTTTTCTAAGTACAAAATCGAGAGAGGCTAAAAATCACCTCTTTTTCCTTCTCTCGATCAGACACTTAGAAAAAAAACGGAAAAAAAAAAAAAAAAAAATTGGATTTTTTCTTAGTACAAAATCGAGAGAGGCTAAAAATCACCTCTTTTTCCTTCTCTCGATCGGACACTTAGAAAAAAAAAAAAAAAAAAAAAAAATTTGGATTTTTTCTAAGTACAAAATCGAGAGAGGCTAAAAATCACCTCTTTTTCCTTCTCTCGATCAGACACTTAGAAAAAAAACGGAAAAAAAAAAAAAAAAAATTTGGATTTTTTCTAAGTACAAAATCGAGAGAGGCTAAAAATCACCTCTTATTCCTTCTCTCGATCAGACACTTAGAAAAAAAACAGAAAAAAAAAAAAAAAAATTTGGATTTTTTCTAAGTACAAAATCGAGAGAGGCTAAAAATCACCTCTTTTTCCTTCTCTCGATCAGACACTTAGAAAAAAAACGGAAAAAAAAAAAAAAAAAATTTGGATTTTTTCTAAGTACAAAATCGAGAGAGGCTAAAAATCACCTCTTTTTCCTTCTCTCGATCGGACACTTAGAAAAAAAAAAAAAAAAAAAAAATTTGGATTTTTTCTAAGTACAAAATCGAGAGAGGCTAAAAATCACCTCTTTTTCCTTCTCTCGATCAGACACTTAGAAAAAAAACGGAAAAAAAAAAAAAAAAAATTTGGATTTTTTCTAAGTACAAAATCGAGAGAGGCTAAAAATCACCTCTTTTTCCTTCTCTCGATCGGACACTTAGAAAAAAAACAGAAAAAAAAAAAAAAAAATTGGATTTTTTCTAAGTACAAAATCGAGAGAGGCTAAAAATCACCTCTTTTTCCTTCTCTCGATCGGACACTTAGAAAAAAAAAAAAAAAAAAAAAAAAAAATTTGGATTTTTTCTAAGTACAAAATCGAGAGAGGCTAAAAATCACCTCTTTTTCCTTCTCTCGATCAGACACTTAGAAAAAAAACGGAAAAAAAAAAAAAAAAAATTTGGATTTTTTCTTAGTACAAAATCGAGAGAGGCTAAAAATCACCTCTTTTTCCTTCTCTCGATCGGACACTTAGAAAAAAAAAAAAAAAAAAAAAAAAAATTGGATTTTTTCTAAGTACAAAATCGAGAGAGGCTAAAAATCACCTCTTTTTCCTTCCGATCAGACACTTAGAAAAAAAACGGAAAAAAAAAAAAAAAAAAATTGGATTTTTTCTAAGTACAAAATCGAGAGAGGCTAAAAATCACCTCTTTTTCCTTCTCTCGATCAGACACTTAGAAAAAAAAATGAAAAAAAAAAAAAAAAAAATTGGATTTTTTCTAAGTACAAAATCGAGAGAGGCTAAAAATCACCTCTTTTTCCTTCTCTCGATCAGACACTTAGAAAAAAAACTGAAAAAAAAAAAAAAAAATTTGGATTTTTTCTAAGTACAAAATCGAGAGAGGCTAAAAATCACCTCTTTTTCCTTCTCTCGATCAGACACTTAGAATAAAAACTGAAAAAAAAAAAAAAAAAATTGGGATTTTTTCTAAGTACAAAATCGAGAGAGGCTAAAAATCACCTCTTTTTCCTTCTCTCGATCAGACACTTAGAAAAAAAACTGAAAAAAAAAAAAAAACATTTTGGATTTTTTCTAAGTACAAAATCGAGAGAGGCTAAAAATCACCTCTTTTTCCTTCTCTCGATCAGACACTTAGAAAAAAAACAGAAAAAATCCAAATTTTTTTTTTTTTTTTTTCCGTTTTTTTTCTAAGTGTCTGATCGAGAGAAGGAAAAAGAGGTGATTTTTAGCCTCTCTCGATTTTGTACTAAAAAAAAATCCAAATTTTTTATTTTTTTTTTTCCAAGTACAAAATCGAGAGTGGCTAAAAATCACCTCTTTTTCCTTCTCTCGATCAGACACTTAGAAAAAAAAATGAAAAAAAAAAAAAAAAATTGGATTTTTTCTAAGTACAAAATCGAGAGAGGCTAAAAATCACCTCTTTTTCCTTCTCTCGATCAGACACTTAGAAAAAAAACGGAAAAAAAAAAAAAAAAAATTTGGATTTTTTCTAAGTACAAAATCGAGAGAGGCTAAAAATCACCTCTTTTTCCTTCTCTCGATCAGACACTTAGAAAAAAAAATGAAAAAAAAAAAAAAAAAATTTGGATTTTTTCTAAGTACAAAATCGAGAGAGGCTAAAAATCACCTCTTTTTCCTTCTCTCGATCAGACAATTAGAAAAAAAACTGAAAAAAAAACAAAAACATTTTGGATTTTTTCTAAGTACAAAATCGAGAGAGGCAAAAAATCACCTCTTTTTCCTTCTCTTGATCAGACACTTAGAAAAAAAACGGAAAAAAAAAAAAAAAAAAAATTGGATTTTTTCTAAGTACAAAATCGAGAGTGGCTAAAAATCACCTCTTTTTCCTTCTCTCGATCAGACACTTAGAAAAAAAAAAGAAAAAAAAAAAAAAAAATTGGATTTTTTCTAAGTACAAAATCGAGAGAGGCTAAAAATCACCTCTTTTTCCTTCTCTCGATCAGACACTTAGAAAAAAAACGGAAAAAAAAAAAAAAATTTGGATTTTTTCTAAGTACAAAATCGAGAGTGGCTAAAAATCACCTCTTTTTCCTTCTCTCGATCAGACACTTAGAAAAAAAAAAGAAAAAAAAAAAAAAAAAATGGATTTTTTCTAAGTACAAAATCAAGAGAGGCTAAAAATCACCTCTTTTTCCTTCTCTCGATCAGACACTTAGAAAAAAAACGGAAAAAAAAAAAAAAAAAATTTGGATTTTTTCTAAGTACAAAATCGAGAGAGGCTAAAAATCACCTCTTTTTCCTTCTCTCGATCAGACACTTAGAAAAAAAACTGAAAAAAAAAAAAAAAAATTTGGATTTTTTCTAAGTACAAAATCGAGAGAGGCTAAAAATCACCTCTTTTTCCTTCTCTCGATCAGACACTTAGAAAAAAAACTGAAAAAAAAAAAAAAAACATTTTGGATTTTTTCTAAGTACAAAATCGAGAGAGGCTAAAAATCACCTCTTTTTCCTTCTCTCGATCAGACACTTAGAAAAAAAACAGAAAAAATCCAAATTTTTTTTTTTTTTTTTTCCGTTTTTTTTCTAAGTGTCTGATCGAGAGAAGGAAAAAGAGGTGATTTTTAGCCTCTCTCGATTTTGTACTAAAAAAAAATCCAAATTTTTTATTTTTTTTTTTCCAAGTACAAAATCGAGAGTGGCTAAAAATCACCTCTTTTTCCTTCTCTCGATCAGACACTTAGAAAAAAAAATGAAAAAAAAAAAAAAAAATTGGATTTTTTCTAAGTACAAAATCGAGAGAGGCTAAAAATCACCTCTTTTTCCTTCTCTCGATCAGACACTTAGAAAAAAAACGGAAAAAAAAAAAAAAAAAATTTGGATTTTTTCTAAGTACAAAATCGAGAGAGGCTAAAAATCACCTCTTTTTCCTTCTCTCGATCAGACACTTAGAAAAAAAAATGAAAAAAAAAAAAAAAAAATTTGGATTTTTTCTAAGTACAAAATCGAGAGAGGCTAAAAATCACCTCTTTTTCCTTCTCTCGATCAGACAATTAGAAAAAAAACTGAAAAAAAAACAAAAACATTTTGGATTTTTTCTAAGTACAAAATCGAGAGAGGCAAAAAATCACCTCTTTTTCCTTCTCTTGATCAGACACTTAGAAAAAAAACGGAAAAAAAAAAAAAAAAAAAATTGGATTTTTTCTAAGTACAAAATCGAGAGTGGCTAAAAATCACCTCTTTTTCCTTCTCTCGATCAGACACTTAGAAAAAAAAAAGAAAAAAAAAAAAAAAAATTGGATTTTTTCTAAGTACAAAATCGAGAGAGGCTAAAAATCACCTCTTTTTCCTTCTCTCGATCAGACACTTAGAAAAAAAACGGAAAAAAAAAAAAAAATTTGGATTTTTTCTAAGTACAAAATCGAGAGTGGCTAAAAATCACCTCTTTTTCCTTCTCTCGATCAGACACTTAGAAAAAAAAAAGAAAAAAAAAAAAAAAAAAATGGATTTTTTCTAAGTACAAAATCAAGAGAGGCTAAAAATCACCTCTTTTTCCTTCTCTCGATCAGACACTTAGAAAAAAAACGGAAAAAAAAAAAAAAAAAATTTGGATTTTTTCTAAGTACAAAATCGAGAGAGGCTAAAAATCACCTCTTTTTCCTTCCGATCAGACACTTAGAAAAAAAACGGAAAAAAAAAAAAAAAAAAATTGGATTTTTTCTAAGTACAAAATCGAGAGAGGCTAAAAATCACCTCTTTTTCCTTCTCTCGATCAGACACTTAGAAAAAAAAATGAAAAAAAAAAAAAAAAAAATTGGATTTTTTCTAAGTACAAAATCGAGAGAGGCTAAAAATCACCTCTTTTTCCTTCTCTCGATCAGACACTTAGAAAAAAAACTGAAAAAAAAAAAAAAAAATTTGGATTTTTTCTAAGTACAAAATCGAGAGAGGCTAAAAATCACCTCTTTTTCCTTCTCTCGATCAGACACTTAGAATAAAAACTGAAAAAAAAAAAAAAAAAATTGGGATTTTTTCTAAGTACAAAATCGAGAGAGGCTAAAAATCACCTCTTTTTCCTTCTCTCGATCAGACACTTAGAAAAAAAACTGAAAAAAAAAAAAAAACATTTTGGATTTTTTCTAAGTACAAAATCGAGAGAGGCTAAAAATCACCTCTTTTTCCTTCTCTCGATCAGACACTTAGAAAAAAAACAGAAAAAATCCAAATTTTTTTTTTTTTTTTTTCCGTTTTTTTTCTAAGTGTCTGATCGAGAGAAGGAAAAAGAGGTGATTTTTAGCCTCTCTCGATTTTGTACTAAAAAAAAATCCAAATTTTTTATTTTTTTTTTTCCAAGTACAAAATCGAGAGTGGCTAAAAATCACCTCTTTTTCCTTCTCTCGATCAGACACTTAGAAAAAAAAATGAAAAAAAAAAAAAAAAATTGGATTTTTTCTAAGTACAAAATCGAGAGAGGCTAAAAATCACCTCTTTTTCCTTCTCTCGATCAGACACTTAGAAAAAAAACGGAAAAAAAAAAAAAAAAAATTTGGATTTTTTCTAAGTACAAAATCGAGAGAGGCTAAAAATCACCTCTTTTTCCTTCTCTCGATCAGACACTTAGAAAAAAAAATGAAAAAAAAAAAAAAAAAATTTGGATTTTTTCTAAGTACAAAATCGAGAGAGGCTAAAAATCACCTCTTTTTCCTTCTCTCGATCAGACAATTAGAAAAAAAACTGAAAAAAAAACAAAAACATTTTGGATTTTTTCTAAGTACAAAATCGAGAGAGGCAAAAAATCACCTCTTTTTCCTTCTCTTGATCAGACACTTAGAAAAAAAACGGAAAAAAAAAAAAAAAAAAAATTGGATTTTTTCTAAGTACAAAATCGAGAGTGGCTAAAAATCACCTCTTTTTCCTTCTCTCGATCAGACACTTAGAAAAAAAAAAGAAAAAAAAAAAAAAAAATTGGATTTTTTCTAAGTACAAAATCGAGAGAGGCTAAAAATCACCTCTTTTTCCTTCTCTCGATCAGACACTTAGAAAAAAAACGGAAAAAAAAAAAAAAATTTGGATTTTTTCTAAGTACAAAATCGAGAGTGGCTAAAAATCACCTCTTTTTCCTTCTCTCGATCAGACACTTAGAAAAAAAAAAGAAAAAAAAAAAAAAAAAATGGATTTTTTCTAAGTACAAAATCAAGAGAGGCTAAAAATCACCTCTTTTTCCTTCTCTCGATCAGACACTTAGAAAAAAAACGGAAAAAAAAAAAAAAAAAATTTGGATTTTTTCTAAGTACAAAATCGAGAGAGGCTAAAAATCACCTCTTTTTCCTTCTCTCGATCAGACACTTAGAAAAAAAACTGAAAAAAAAAAAAAAAAAATTGGATTTTTTCTAAGTACAAAATCGAGAGAGGCTAAAAATCACCTCTTTTTCCTTCTCTCGATCAGACACTTAGAAAAAAAACGGAAAAAAAAAATTAAAAAATTTGGATTTTTTCTAAGTACAAAATCGAGAGAGGCTAAAAATCACCTCTTTTTCCTTCTCTCGATCAGACACTTAGAAAAAAAAATGAAAAAAAAAAAAAAAAATTTGGATTTTTTCTAAGTACAAAATCGAGAGAGGCTAAAAATCACCTCTTTTTCCTTCTCTCGATCAGAAAATTAGAAAAAAAACTGAAAAAAAAACAAAAACATTTTGGATTTTTTCTAAGTACAAAATCGAGAGAGGCTAAAAATCACCTCTTTTTCCTTCTCTCGATCAGACACTTAGAAAAAAAACGGAAAAAAAAAAATAAAAAATTTGGATTTTTTCTAAGTACAAAATCGAGAGTGGCTAAAAATCACCTCTTTTTCCTTCTCTCGATCAGACACTTAGAAAAAAAAAAGAAAAAAAAAAAAAAAAAATTGGATTTTTTCTAAGTACAAAATCGAGAGAGGCTAAAAATCACCTCTTTTTCCTTCTCTCGATCAGACACTTGGAAAAAAAACGGAAAAAAAAAAAAAAAAATTTGGATTTTTTCTAAGTACAAAATCGAGAGAGGCTAAAAATCACCTCTTTTTCCTTCTCTCGATCAGACACTTAGAAAAAAAAAAGAAAAAAAAATAAAAAAAATTGGATTTTTTCTTAGTACAAAATCAAGAGAGGCTAAAAATCACCTCTTTTTCCTTCTCTCGATCAGACACTTAGAAAAAAAACGGAAAAAAAAAAAAAAAAATTTGGATTTTTTCTAAGTACAAAATCGAGAGAGGCTAAAAATCACCTCTTTTTCATTCTCTCGATCAGACACTTAGAAAAAAAACGGAAAAAAAAAAAAAAAAAAATTGGATTTTTTCTAAGTACAAAATCGAGAGTGGCTAAAAATCACCTCTTTTTCCTTCTCTCGATCAGACACTTAGAAAAAAAAAAGAAAAAAAAAAAAAAAATTGTATTTTTTATAAGTACAAAATCAAGAGAGGCTAAAAATCACCTCTTTTTCCTTCTCTCGATCAGACACTTAGAAAAAAAACGGAAAAAAAAATAAAAAAAAATTGGATTTTTTCTAAGTACAAAATCGAGAGTGGCTAAAAATCACCTCTTTTTCCTTCTCTCGATCAGACACTTAGAAAAAAAACGGAAAAAAAAAAAAAAAAATTTGGATTTTTTCTAAGTACAAAATCGAGAGTGGCTAAAAATCACCTCTTTTTCCTTCTCTCGATCAGACACTTAGAAAAAAAAATGAAAAAAAAAAAAAAAAAATTTGGATTTTTTCTAAGTACAAAATCGAGAGAGGCTAAAAATCACCTCTTTTTCCTTCTCTCGATCAGACACTTAGAAAAAAAACGGAAAAAAAAAAAAAAAAAATTTGGATTTTTTCTAAGTACAAAATCGAGAGTGGCTAAAAATCACCTCTTTTTCCTTCTCTCGATCAGACACTTAGAAAAAAAAAAGAAAAAAAAAAAAAAAAAATTGGATTTTTTCTAAGTACAAAATCGAGAGAGGCTAAAAATCACCTCTTTTTCCTTCTCTCGATCAGACACTTGGAAAAAAAACGGAAAAAAAAAAAAAAAAATTTGGATTTTTTCTAAGTACAAAATCGAGAGAGGCTAAAAATCACCTCTTTTTCCTTCTCTCGATCAGACACTTAGAAAAAAAAAAGAAAAAAAAATAAAAAAAATTGGATTTTTTCTTAGTACAAAATCAAGAGAGGCTAAAAATCACCTCTTTTTCCTTCTCTCGATCAGACACTTAGAAAAAAAACGGAAAAAAAAAAAAAAAAATTTGGATTTTTTCTAAGTACAAAATCGAGAGAGGCTAAAAATCACCTCTTTTTCATTCTCTCGATCAGACACTTAGAAAAAAAACGGGAAAAAAAATAAATAAAATTTGGATTTTTTCTAAGTACAAAATCGAAGGGGCTAAAAATCACCTCTTTTTCCTTCTCTCGATCAGACACTTAGAAAAAAAACGGAAAAAAAAAAAAAAAAAAATTGGATTTTTTCTAAGTACAAAATCGAGAGTGGCTAAAAATCACCTCTTTTTCCTTCTCTCGATCAGACACTTAGAAAAAAAAATGAAAAAAAAAAAAAAAAATTTGGATTTTTTCTAAGTACAAAATCGAGAGAGGCTAAAAATCACCTCTTTTTCCTTCTCTCGATCAGACACTTAGAAAAAAAACGGAGAAAAAAAAAAAATAAATTTGGATTTTTTTCTAAGTACAAAATCGAGAGTGGCTAAAAATCACCTCTTTTTCCTTCTCTCGATCAGACACTTAGAAAAAAAAATGAAAAAAAAAAAAAAAAAAATTGGATTTTTTCTAAGTACAAAATCAAGAGAGGCTAAAAATCACCTCTTTTTCCTTCTCTCGATCAGACACTTAGAAAAAAAACGGAAAAAAAAAAAAAAAAATTTGGATTTTTTCTAAGTACAAAATCGAGAGAGGCTAAAAATCACCTCTTTTTCCTTCTCTCGATCAGACACTTAGAAAAAAAACGGAAAAAAAAAAAAAAAAATTTGGATTTTTTCTAAGTACAAAATCGAGAGTGGCTAAAAATCACCTCTTTTTCCTTCTCTCGATCAGACACTTAGAAAAAAAACGGAAAAAAAAAAAAAAAAAATTTGGATTTTTTCTAAGTACAAAATCGACAGTGGCTAAAAATCACCTCTTTTTCCTTCTCTCGATCAGACACTTAGAAAAAAAAATGAAAAAAAAAAAAAATTAGATTTTTTCTAAGTACAAAATCAAGAGAGGCTAAAAATCACCTCTTTTTCCTTCTCTCGATCAGACACTTAGAAAAAAAACGGAAAAAAAAAACAAAAAACATTTGGATTTTTTCTAAGTACAAAATCGAGAGAGGCTAAAAATCACCTCTTTTTCCTTCTCTCGATCAGACACTTAGAAAAAAAACTGAAAAAAAAATAAAAAAATTTTGGATTTTTTCTAAGTACAAAATCGAGAGAGGCTAAAAATCACCTCTTTTTCCTTCTCTCGATCAGACACTTGGAAAAAAAACGGAAAAAAAAAAAAAAAAAATTGGATTTTTTCTAAGTACAAAATCGAGAAAGGCTAAAAATCACCTCTTTTTCCTTCTCTCGATCAGACACTTAGAAAAAAAAAAGAAAAAAAAAAAAAAAAATTGGATTTTTTCTTAGTACAAAATCAAGAGAGGCTAAAAATCACCTCTTTTTCCTTCTCTCGATCAGACACTTAGAAAAAAAACGGAAAAAAAAAAAAAAAATATTTGGATTTTTTCTAAGTACAAAATCGAGAGAGGCTAAAAATCACCTCTTTTTCATTCTCTCGATCAGACACTTAGAAAAAAAACGGAAAAAAAAAAAAAAAAAAATTGGATTTTTTCTAAGTACAAAATCGAGAGTGGCTAAAAATCACCTCTTTTTCCTTCTCTCGATCAGACACTTAGAAAAAAAAAAGAAAAAAAAAAAAAAAATTGTATTTTTTATAAGTACAAAATCAAGAGAGGCTAAAAATCACCTCTTTTTCCTTCTCTCGATCAGACACTTAGAAAAAAAACGGAAAAAAAAAAAAAAAAATTTGGATTTTTTCTAAGTACAAAATCGAGAGTGGCTAAAAATCACCTCTTTTTCCTTCTCTCGATCAGACACTTAGAAAAAAAACGGAAAAAAAAAAAAAAAAATTTGGATTTTTTCTAAGTACAAAATCGAGAGTGGCTAAAAATCACCTCTTTTTCCTTCTCTCGATCAGACACTTAGAAAAAAAAATGAAAAAAAAAAAAAAAAAATTTGGATTTTTTCTAAGTACAAAATCGAGAGAGGCTAAAAATCACCTCTTTTTCCTTCTCTCGATCAGACACTTAGAAAAAAAACGGAAAAAAAAAAAAAAAAAATTTGGATTTTTTCTAAGTACAAAATCGAGAGAGGCTAAAAATCACCTCTTTTTCCTTCTCTCGATCAGACACTTAGAAAAAAAACGGGAAAAAAAAAAAAAAAAATTTGGATTTTTTCTAAGTACAAAATCGAGAGTGGCTAAAAATCACCTCTTTTTCCTTCTCTCGATCAGACACTTAGAAAAAAAACGGAAAAAAAAAAAAAAAAAATTTGGATTTTTTCTAAGTACAAAATCGAGAGAGGCTAAAAATCACCTCTTTTTCCTTCTCTCGATCAGACACTTAGAAAAAAAACGGAAAAAAAAAAAAAAAAAAAAATTGGATTTTTCTAAGTACAAAATCGAGAGTGGCTAAAAATCACCTCTTTTTCCTTCTCTCGATCAGACACTTAGAAAAAAAAAAGAAAAAAAAAAAAAAAAATTGGATTTTTTCTAAGTACAAAATCGAGAGAGGCTAAAAATCACCTCTTTTTCCTTCTCTCGATCAGACACTTAGAAAAAAAACTGAAAAAAAAAAAAAAAAAAATTGGATTTTTTCTAAGTACAAAATCGAGAGTGGCTAAAAATGACCTCTTTTTCCTTCTCTCGATCAGACACTTAGAAAAAAAAATGAAAAAAAAAAAAAAAAAATTGGATTTTTTCTAAGTACAAAATCGAGAGAGGCTAAAAATCACCTCTTTTTCCTTCTCTCGATCAGACACTTACAAAAAAAACTGAAAAAAAAAAAAAAAAAATTTGGATTTTTTCTAAGTACAAAATCGAGAGAGGCTAAAAATCACCTATTTTTCCTTCTCTCGATCAGACACATAGAAAAAAAACGGAGAAAAAAAAAAAAATTGGATTTTTTCTAAGTACAAAATCGAGAGTGGCTAAAAATCACCTCTTTTTCCTTCTCTCGATCAGACACTTAGAAAAAAAAATGAAAAAAAAAAAAAAAAAATTGGATTTTTTCTAAGTACAAAATCAAGAGAGGCTAAAAATCACCTCTTTTTCCTTCTCTCGATCAGACACTTAGAAAAAAAACGGAAAAAAAAAAAAAAAACAATTTGGATTTTTTCTAAGTACAAAATCGAGAGAGGCAAAAAATCACCTCTTTTTCCTTCTCTCGATCAGACACTTAGAAAAAAAACGGAAAAAAAAAAAAAAAATTTGGATTTTTTCTAAGTACAAAATCGAGAGTGGCTAAAAATCACCTCTTTTTCCTTCTCTCGATCAGACACTTAGAAAAAAAAAAGAAAAAAAAGAAAAAAAATTGGATTTTTTCTAAGTACAAAATCAAGAGAGGCTAAAAATCACCTCTTTTTCCTTCTCTCGATCAGACACTTAGAAAAAAAACGGAAAAAAAAAAAAAAAAAATTGGATTTTTTCTAAGTACAAAATCGAGAGAGGCTAAAAATCACCTCTTTTTCCTTCTCTCGATCAGACACTTAGAAAAAAAAATGAAAAAAAAAAAAAAAAATTGGATTTTTTCTAAGTACAAAATCGAGAGAGGCTAAAAATCACCTCTTTTTCCTTCTCTCGATCAGACACTTACAAAAAAAACTGAAAAAAAAAAAAAAAAAATTTGGATTTTTTCTAAGTACAAAATCGAGAGAGGCTAAAAATCACCTATTTTTCCTTCTCTCGATCAGACACATAGAAAAAAAACGGAGAAAAAAAAAAAAATTGGATTTTTTCTAAGTACAAAATCGAGAGTGGCTAAAAATCACCTCTTTTTCCTTCTCTCGATCAGACACTTAGAAAAAAAAATGAAAAAAAAAAAAAAAAAATTGGATTTTTTCTAAGTACAAAATCAAGAGAGGCTAAAAATCACCTCTTTTTCCTTCTCTCGATCAGACACTTAGAAAAAAAACGGAAAAAAAAAAAAAAACAATTTGGATTTTTTCTAAGTACAAAATCGAGAGAGGCTAAAAATCACCTCTTTTTCCTTCTCTCGATCAGACACTTAGAAAAAAAACGGAAAAAAAAAAAAAAAATTTGGATTTTTTCTAAGTACAAAATCGAGAGTGGCTAAAAATCACCTCTTTTTCCTTCTCTCGATCAGACACTTAGAAAAAAAAAAGAAAAAAAAGAAAAAAAATTGGATTTTTTCTAAGTACAAAATCAAGAGAGGCTAAAAATCACCTCTTTTTCCTTCTCTCGATCAGACACTTAGAAAAAAAACGGAAAAAAAAAAAAAAAAAATTGGATTTTTTCTAAGTACAAAATCGAGAGAGGCTAAAAATCACCTCTTTTTCCTTCTCTCGATCAGACACTTAGAAAAAAAAAGGAAAAAAAAAAAAAAAAAAAATTTGGATTTTTTCTAAGTACAAAATCGAGAGAGGCTAAAAATCACCTCTTTTTCCTTCTCTCGATCAGACACTTAGAAAAAAAACGGAAAAAAAAAAAAAAAAAATTTGGATTTTTTCTAAGTACAAAATCGAGAGTGGCTAAAAATCACCTCTTTTTCCTTCTCTCGATCAGACACTTAGAAAAAAAAAAGAAAAAAAAAAAAAAAAATTGGATTTTTTCTAAGTACAAAATCAAGAGAGGCTAAAAATCACCTCTTTTTCCTTCTCTCGATCAGACACTTAGAAAAAAAACGGAAAAAAAAAAAAAAAAAATTTGGATTTTTTCTAAGTACAAAATCGAGAGTGGCTAAAAATGACCTCTTTTTCCTTCTCTCGATCAGACACTTAGAAAAAAAACGGAAAAAAAAAAAAAAAAAATTTGGATTTTTTCTAAGTACAAAATCGAGAGTGGCTAAAAATCACCTCTTTTTCCTTCTCTCGATCAGACACTTAGAAAAAAAAAAGAAAAAAAAAAAAAAAAATTGGATTTTTTCTAAGTACAAAATCAAGAGAGGCTAAAAATCACCTCTTTTTCCTTCTCTCGATCAGACACTTAGAAAAAAAACGGAAAAAAAAAAAAAAAAAATTTGGATTTTTTCTAAGTACAAAATCGAGAGTGGCTAAAAATGACCTCTTTTTCCTTCTCTCGATCAGACACTTAGAAAAAAAAACGGAAAAAAAAAAAAAAAAATTGGATTTTTCTAAGTACAAAATCGAGAGTGGCTAAAAATCACCTCTTTTTCCTTCTCTCGATCAGACACTTAGAAAAAAAAAAGAAAAAAAAAAAAAAAAAATTGGATTTTTTCTAAGTACAAAATCAAGAGAGGCTAAAAATCACCTCTTTTTCCTTCTCTCGATCAGACACTTAGAAAAAAAACGGAAAAAAAAAAAAAAAAAATTTGGATTTTTTCTAAGTACAAAATCAAGAGAGGCTAAAAATCACCTCTTTTTCCTTCTCTCGATCAGACACTTAGAAAAAAAACGGAAAAAAAAAAAAAAAAAAATTGGATTTTTTCTAAGTACAAAATCGAGAGAGGCTAAAAATCACCTCTTTTTCCTTCTCTCGATCAGACACTTAGAAAAAAAAATGAAAAAAAAAAAAAAAAAAATTGGATTTTTTCTAAGTACAAAATCGAGAGAGGCTAAAAATCACCTCTTTTTCCTTCTCTCGATCAGACACTTAGAAAAAAAACTGAAAAAAAAAAAAAAAAATTTGGATTTTTTCTAAGTACAAAATCGAGAGAGGCTAAAAATCACCTCTTTTTCCTTCTCTCGATCAGACACTTAGAATAAAAACTGAAAAAAAAAAAAAAAAAATTGGGATTTTTTCTAAGTACAAAATCGAGAGAGGCTAAAAATCACCTCTTTTTCCTTCTCTCGATCAGACACTTAGAAAAAAAACTGAAAAAAAAAAAAAAACATTTTGGATTTTTTCTAAGTACAAAATCGAGAGAGGCTAAAAATCACCTCTTTTTCCTTCTCTCGATCAGACACTTAGAAAAAAAACAGAAAAAATCCAAATTTTTTTTTTTTTTTTTTCCGTTTTTTTTCTAAGTGTCTGATCGAGAGAAGGAAAAAGAGGTGATTTTTAGCCTCTCTCGATTTTGTACTAAAAAAAAATCCAAATTTTTTATTTTTTTTTTTCCAAGTACAAAATCGAGAGTGGCTAAAAATCACCTCTTTTTCCTTCTCTCGATCAGACACTTAGAAAAAAAAATGAAAAAAAAAAAAAAAAATTGGATTTTTTCTAAGTACAAAATCGAGAGAGGCTAAAAATCACCTCTTTTTCCTTCTCTCGATCAGACACTTAGAAAAAAAACGGAAAAAAAAAAAAAAAAAATTTGGATTTTTTCTAAGTACAAAATCGAGAGAGGCTAAAAATCACCTCTTTTTCCTTCTCTCGATCAGACACTTAGAAAAAAAAATGAAAAAAAAAAAAAAAAAATTTGGATTTTTTCTAAGTACAAAATCGAGAGAGGCTAAAAATCACCTCTTTTTCCTTCTCTCGATCAGACAATTAGAAAAAAAACTGAAAAAAAAACAAAAACATTTTGGATTTTTTCTAAGTACAAAATCGAGAGAGGCAAAAAATCACCTCTTTTTCCTTCTCTTGATCAGACACTTAGAAAAAAAACGGAAAAAAAAAAAAAAAAAAAATTGGATTTTTTCTAAGTACAAAATCGAGAGTGGCTAAAAATCACCTCTTTTTCCTTCTCTCGATCAGACACTTAGAAAAAAAAAAGAAAAAAAAAAAAAAAAATTGGATTTTTTCTAAGTACAAAATCGAGAGAGGCTAAAAATCACCTCTTTTTCCTTCTCTCGATCAGACACTTAGAAAAAAAACGGAAAAAAAAAAAAAAATTTGGATTTTTTCTAAGTACAAAATCGAGAGTGGCTAAAAATCACCTCTTTTTCCTTCTCTCGATCAGACACTTAGAAAAAAAAAAGAAAAAAAAAAAAAAAAATGGATTTTTTCTAAGTACAAAATCAAGAGAGGCTAAAAATCACCTCTTTTTCCTTCTCTCGATCAGACACTTAGAAAAAAAACGGAAAAAAAAAAAAAAAAAATTTGGATTTTTTCTAAGTACAAAATCGAGAGAGGCTAAAAATCACCTCTTTTTCCTTCTCTCGATCAGACACTTAGAAAAAAAACTGAAAAAAAAAAAAAAAAATTTGGATTTTTTCTAAGTACAAAATCGAGAGAGGCTAAAAATCACCTCTTTTTCCTTCTCTCGATCAGACACTTAGAAAAAAAAACGGAAAAAAAAAAAAAAACAATTTGGATTTTTTCTAAGTACAAAATCGAGAGAGGCTAAAAATCACCTCTTTTTCCTTCTCTCGATCAGACACTTAGAAAAAAAACGGAAAAAAAAAAAAAAAATTTGGATTTTTTCTAAGTACAAAATCGAGAGTGGCTAAAAATCACCTCTTTTTCCTTCTCTCGATCAGACACTTAGAAAAAAAAAAGAAAAAAAAGAAAAAAAATTGGATTTTTTCTAAGTACAAAATCAAGAGAGGCTAAAAATCACCTCTTTTTCCTTCTCTCGATCAGACACTTAGAAAAAAAACGGAAAAAAAAAAAAAAAAAATTGGATTTTTTCTAAGTACAAAATCGAGAGAGGCTAAAAATCACCTCTTTTTCCTTCTCTCGATCAGACACTTAGAAAAAAAAAGGAAAAAAAAAAAAAAAAAAATTTGGATTTTTTCTAAGTACAAAATCGAGAGAGGCTAAAAATCACCTCTTTTTCCTTCTCTCGATCAGACACTTAGAAAAAAAACGGAAAAAAAAAAAAAAAAAATTTGGATTTTTTCTAAGTACAAAATCGAGAGTGGCTAAAAATCACCTCTTTTTCCTTCTCTCGATCAGACACTTAGAAAAAAAAAAGAAAAAAAAAAAAAAAAATTGGATTTTTTCTAAGTACAAAATCAAGAGAGGCTAAAAATCACCTCTTTTTCCTTCTCTCGATCAGACACTTAGAAAAAAAACGGAAAAAAAAAAAAAAAAAATTTGGATTTTTTCTAAGTACAAAATCGAGAGTGGCTAAAAATGACCTCTTTTTCCTTCTCTCGATCAGACACTTAGAAAAAAAACGGAAAAAAAAAAAAAAAAAATTTGGATTTTTTCTAAGTACAAAATCGAGAGTGGCTAAAAATCACCTCTTTTTCCTTCTCTCGATCAGACACTTAGAAAAAAAAAAGAAAAAAAAAAAAAAAAATTGGATTTTTTCTAAGTACAAAATCAAGAGAGGCTAAAAATCACCTCTTTTTCCTTCTCTCGATCAGACACTTAGAAAAAAAACGGAAAAAAAAAAAAAAAAAATTTGGATTTTTTCTAAGTACAAAATCGAGAGTGGCTAAAAATGACCTCTTTTTCCTTCTCTCGATCAGACACTTAGAAAAAAAAACGGAAAAAAAAAAAAAAAATTGGATTTTTCTAAGTACAAAATCGAGAGTGGCTAAAAATCACCTCTTTTTCCTTCTCTCGATCAGACACTTAGAAAAAAAAAAGAAAAAAAAAAAAAAAAAATTGGATTTTTTCTAAGTACAAAATCAAGAGAGGCTAAAAATCACCTCTTTTTCCTTCTCTCGATCAGACACTTAGAAAAAAAACGGAAAAAAAAAAAAAAAAAATTTGGATTTTTTCTAAGTACAAAATCAAGAGAGGCTAAAAATCACCTCTTTTTCCTTCTCTCGATCAGACACTTAGAAAAAAAAACGGAAAAAAAAAAAAAAAAAAATTGGATTTTTTCTAAGTACAAAATCGAGAGAGGCTAAAAATCACCTCTTTTTCCTTCTCTCGATCAGACACTTAGAAAAAAAAATGAAAAAAAAAAAAAAAAAAATTGGATTTTTTCTAAGTACAAAATCGAGAGAGGCTAAAAATCACCTCTTTTTCCTTCTCTCGATCAGACACTTAGAAAAAAAACTGAAAAAAAAAAAAAAAAATTTGGATTTTTTCTAAGTACAAAATCGAGAGAGGCTAAAAATCACCTCTTTTTCCTTCTCTCGATCAGACACTTAGAATAAAAACTGAAAAAAAAAAAAAAAAAATTGGGATTTTTTCTAAGTACAAAATCGAGAGAGGCTAAAAATCACCTCTTTTTCCTTCTCTCGATCAGACACTTAGAAAAAAAACTGAAAAAAAAAAAAAAACATTTTGGATTTTTTCTAAGTACAAAATCGAGAGAGGCTAAAAATCACCTCTTTTTCCTTCTCTCGATCAGACACTTAGAAAAAAAACAGAAAAAATCCAAATTTTTTTTTTTTTTTTTTTCCGTTTTTTTTCTAAGTGTCTGATCGAGAGAAGGAAAAAGAGGTGATTTTTAGCCTCTCTCGATTTTGTACTAAAAAAAAATCCAAATTTTTTATTTTTTTTTTTCCAAGTACAAAATCGAGAGTGGCTAAAAATCACCTCTTTTTCCTTCTCTCGATCAGACACTTAGAAAAAAAAATGAAAAAAAAAAAAAAAAATTGGATTTTTTCTAAGTACAAAATCGAGAGAGGCTAAAAATCACCTCTTTTTCCTTCTCTCGATCAGACACTTAGAAAAAAAAACGGAAAAAAAAAAAAAAAAAATTTGGATTTTTTCTAAGTACAAAATCGAGAGAGGCTAAAAATCACCTCTTTTTCCTTCTCTCGATCAGACACTTAGAAAAAAAAATGAAAAAAAAAAAAAAAAAATTTGGATTTTTTCTAAGTACAAAATCGAGAGAGGCTAAAAATCACCTCTTTTTCCTTCTCTCGATCAGACAATTAGAAAAAAAACTGAAAAAAAAACAAAAACATTTTGGATTTTTTCTAAGTACAAAATCGAGAGAGGCAAAAAATCACCTCTTTTTCCTTCTCTTGATCAGACACTTAGAAAAAAAACGGAAAAAAAAAAAAAAAAAAAATTGGATTTTTTCTAAGTACAAAATCGAGAGTGGCTAAAAATCACCTCTTTTTCCTTCTCTCGATCAGACACTTAGAAAAAAAAAAGAAAAAAAAAAAAAAAAATTGGATTTTTTCTAAGTACAAAATCGAGAGAGGCTAAAAATCACCTCTTTTTCCTTCTCTCGATCAGACACTTAGAAAAAAAACGGAAAAAAAAAAAAAAATTTGGATTTTTTCTAAGTACAAAATCGAGAGTGGCTAAAAATCACCTCTTTTTCCTTCTCTCGATCAGACACTTAGAAAAAAAAAAGAAAAAAAAAAAAAAAAAATGGATTTTTTCTAAGTACAAAATCAAGAGAGGCTAAAAATCACCTCTTTTTCCTTCTCTCGATCAGACACTTAGAAAAAAAACGGAAAAAAAAAAAAAAAAAATTTGGATTTTTTCTAAGTACAAAATCGAGAGAGGCTAAAAATCACCTCTTTTTCCTTCTCTCGATCAGACACTTAGAAAAAAAACTGAAAAAAAAAAAAAAAAATTTGGATTTTTTCTAAGTACAAAATCGAGAGAGGCTAAAAATCACCTCTTTTTCCTTCTCTCGATCAGACACTTAGAAAAAAAACGGAAAAAAAAAATTAAAAAATTTGGATTTTTTCTAAGTACAAAATCGAGAGAGGCTAAAAATCACCTCTTTTTCCTTCTCTCGATCAGACACTTAGAAAAAAAAATGAAAAAAAAAAAAAAAAATTTGGATTTTTTCTAAGTACAAAATCGAGAGAGGCTAAAAATCACCTCTTTTTCCTTCTCTCGATCAGAAAATTAGAAAAAAAACTGAAAAAAAAACAAAAACATTTTGGATTTTTTCTAAGTACAAAATCGAGAGAGGCTAAAAATCACCTCTTTTTCCTTCTCTCGATCAGACACTTAGAAAAAAAACGGAAAAAAAAAAATAAAAAATTTGGATTTTTTCTAAGTACAAAATCGAGAGTGGCTAAAAATCACCTCTTTTTCCTTCTCTCGATCAGACACTTAGAAAAAAAAAAGAAAAAAAAAAAAAAAAAATTGGATTTTTTCTAAGTACAAAATCGAGAGAGGCTAAAAATCACCTCTTTTTCCTTCTCTCGATCAGACACTTGGAAAAAAAACGGAAAAAAAAAAAAAAAAATTTGGATTTTTTCTAAGTACAAAATCGAGAGAGGCTAAAAATCACCTCTTTTTCCTTCTCTCGATCAGACACTTAGAAAAAAAAAAGAAAAAAAAATAAAAAAAATTGGATTTTTTCTTAGTACAAAATCAAGAGAGGCTAAAAATCACCTCTTTTTCCTTCTCTCGATCAGACACTTAGAAAAAAAACGGAAAAAAAAAAAAAAAAATTTGGATTTTTTCTAAGTACAAAATCGAGAGAGGCTAAAAATCACCTCTTTTTCATTCTCTCGATCAGACACTTAGAAAAAAAACGGAAAAAAAAAAAAAAAAAAATTGGATTTTTTCTAAGTACAAAATCGAGAGTGGCTAAAAATCACCTCTTTTTCCTTCTCTCGATCAGACACTTAGAAAAAAAAAAGAAAAAAAAAAAAAAAATTGTATTTTTTATAAGTACAAAATCAAGAGAGGCTAAAAATCACCTCTTTTTCCTTCTCTCGATCAGACACTTAGAAAAAAAACGGAAAAAAAAAAAAAAAAAAATTGGATTTTTTCTAAGTACAAAATCGAGAGTGGCTAAAAATCACCTCTTTTTCCTTCTCTCGATCAGACACTTAGAAAAAAAACGGAAAAAAAAAAAAAAAAATTTGGATTTTTTCTAAGTACAAAATCGAGAGTGGCTAAAAATCACCTCTTTTTCCTTCTCTCGATCAGACACTTAGAAAAAAAAATGAAAAAAAAAAAAAAAAAATTTGGATTTTTTCTAAGTACAAAATCGAGAGAGGCTAAAAATCACCTCTTTTTCCTTCTCTCGATCAGACACTTAGAAAAAAAACGGAAAAAAAAAAAAAAAAAATTTGGATTTTTTCTAAGTACAAAATCGAGAGTGGCTAAAAATCACCTCTTTTTCCTTCTCTCGATCAGACACTTAGAAAAAAAAAAGAAAAAAAAAAAAAAAAAATTGGATTTTTTCTAAGTACAAAATCGAGAGAGGCTAAAAATCACCTCTTTTTCCTTCTCTCGATCAGACACTTGGAAAAAAAACGGAAAAAAAAAAAAAAAAATTTGGATTTTTTCTAAGTACAAAATCGAGAGAGGCTAAAAATCACCTCTTTTTCCTTCTCTCGATCAGACACTTAGAAAAAAAAAAGAAAAAAAAATAAAAAAAATTGGATTTTTTCTTAGTACAAAATCAAGAGAGGCTAAAAATCACCTCTTTTTCCTTCTCTCGATCAGACACTTAGAAAAAAAACGGAAAAAAAAAAAAAAAAATTTGGATTTTTTCTAAGTACAAAATCGAGAGAGGCTAAAAATCACCTCTTTTTCATTCTCTCGATCAGACACTTAGAAAAAAAACGGAAAAAAAAAAAAAAAAAAATTGGATTTTTTCTAAGTACAAAATCGAGAGTGGCTAAAAATCACCTCTTTTTCCTTCTCTCGATCAGACACTTAGAAAAAAAAAAGAAAAAAAAAAAAAAAATTGTATTTTTTATAAGTACAAAATCAAGAGAGGCTAAAAATCACCTCTTTTTCCTTCTCTCGATCAGACACTTAGAAAAAAAACGGAAAAAAAAAAAAAAAAAAAATTGGATTTTTTCTAAGTACAAAATCGAGAGTGGCTAAAAATCACCTCTTTTTCCTTCTCTCGATCAGACACTTAGAAAAAAAACGGAAAAAAAAAAAAAAAAATTTGGATTTTTTCTAAGTACAAAATCGAGAGTGGCTAAAAATCACCTCTTTTTCCTTCTCTCGATCAGACACTTAGAAAAAAAAATGAAAAAAAAAAAAAAAAAATTTGGATTTTTTCTAAGTACAAAATCGAGAGAGGCTAAAAATCACCTCTTTTTCCTTCTCTCGATCAGACACTTAGAAAAAAAACGGAAAAAAAAAAAAAAAAAATTTGGATTTTTTCTAAGTACAAAATCGAGAGAGGCTAAAAATCACCTCTTTTTCCTTCTCTCGATCAGACACTTAGAAAAAAAACGGAAAAAAAAAAAAAAAAAATTTGGATTTTTTCTAAGTACAAAATCGAGAGTGGCTAAAAATCACCTCTTTTTCCTTCTCTCGATCAGACACTTAGAAAAAAAACGGAAAAAAAAAAAAAAAAAATTTGGATTTTTTCTAAGTACAAAATCGAGAGAGGCTAAAAATCACCTCTTTTTCCTTCTCTCGATCAGACACTTAGAAAAAAAACGGAAAAAAAAAAAAAAAAAAAAATTGGATTTTTTCTAAGTACAAAATCGAGAGTGGCTAAAAATCACCTCTTTTTCCTTCTCTCGATCAGACACTTAGAAAAAAAAAAGAAAAAAAAAAAAAAAAAAATTGGATTTTTTCTAAGTACAAAATCGAGAGAGGCTAAAAATCACCTCTTTTTCCTTCTCTCGATCAGACACTTAGAAAAAAAACTGAAAAAAAAAAAAAAAAAATTTGGATTTTTTCTAAGTACAAAATCGAGAGTGGCTAAAAATCACCTCTTTTTCCTTCTCTCGATCAGACACTTAGAAAAAAAACTGAAAAAAAAAAAAAAAAAATTGGATTTTTTCTAAGTACAAAATCGAGAGTGGCTAAAAATCACCTCTTTTTCCTTCTCTCGATCAGACACTTAGAAGAAAAACGGAAAAAAAAAAAAAAAAAATTTGGATTTTTTCTAAGTACAAAATCGAGAGTGGCTAAAAATGACCTCTTTTTCCTTCTCTCGATCAGACACTTAGAAAAAAAAATGAAAAAAAAAAAAAAAAAATTGGATTTTTTCTAAGTACAAAATCGAGAGAGGCTAAAAATCACCTCTTTTTCCTTCTCTCGATCAGACACATAGAAAAAAAACGGAGAAAAAAAAAAAAATTTGGATTTTTTCTAAGTACAAAATCGAGAGTGGCTAAAAATCACCTCTTTTTCCTTCTCTCGATCAGACACTTAGAAAAAAAAATGAAAAAAAAAAAAAAAAATTGGATTTTTTCTAAGTACAAAATCAAGAGAGGCTAAAAATCACCTCTTTTTCCTTCTCTCGATCAGACACTTAGAAAAAAAACGGGAAAAAAAAATAAAAAATTTGGATTTTTTCTAAGTACAAAATCGAGAGAGGCTAAAAATCACCTCTTTTTCCTTCTCTCGATCAGACACTTAGAAAAAAAAACGGAAAAAAAAAAAAAAAATTTGGATTTTTTCTAAGTACAAAATCGAGAGTGGCTAAAAATCACCTCTTTTTCCTTCTCTCGATCAGACACTTAGAAAAAAAAAAGAAAAAAAAAGAAAAAAAATTGGATTTTTTCTAAGTACAAAATCAAGAGAGGCTAAAAATCACCTCTTTTTCCTTCTCTCGATCAGACACTTAGAAAAAAAACGGAAAAAAAAAAAAAAAAAATTGGATTTTTTCTAAGTACAAAATCGAGAGAGGCTAAAAATCACCTCTTTTTCCTTCTCTCGATCAGACACTTAGAAAAAAAACGGAAAAAAAAAAAAAAAAAAAATTTGGATTTTTTCTAAGTACAAAATCGAGAGAGGCTAAAAATCACCTCTTTTTCCTTCTCTCGATCAGACACTTAGAAAAAAAACGGAAAAAAAAAAAAAAAAAATTTGGATTTTTTCTAAGTACAAAATCGAGAGTGGCTAAAAATCACCTCTTTTTCCTTCTCTCGATCAGACACTTAGAAAAAAAAAAGAAAAAAAAAAAAAAAAATTGGATTTTTTCTAAGTACAAAATCAAGAGAGGCTAAAAATCACCTCTTTTTCCTTCTCTCGATCAGACACTTAGAAAAAAAACGGAAAAAAAAAAAAAAAAAAATTGGATTTTTTCTAAGTACAAAATCGAGAGTGGCTAAAAATGACCTCTTTATCCTTCTCTCGATCAGACACTTAGAAAAAAAAACGGAAAAAAAAAAAAAAAAATTGGATTTTTTCTAAGTACAAAATCGAGAGTGGCTAAAAATCACCTCTTTTTCCTTCTCTCGATCAGACACTTAGAAAAAAAAAAGAAAAAAAAAAAAAAAAATTGGATTTTTTCTAAGTACAAAATCAAGAGAGGCTAAAAATCACCTCTTTTTCCTTCTCTCGATCAGACACTTAGAAAAAAAACGGAAAAAAAAAAAAAAAAAATTGGGATTTTTTCTAAGTACAAAATCAAGAGAGGCTAAAAATCACCTCTTTTTCCTTCTCTCGATCAGACACTTAGAAAAAAAACGGAAAAAAAAAAAAAAAAAAATTGGATTTTTTCTAAGTACAAAATCGAGAGAGGCTAAAAATCACCTCTTTTTCCTTCTCTCGATCAGACACTTAGAAAAAAAAATGAAAAAAAAAAAAAAAAAATTGGATTTTTTCTAAGTACAAAATCGAGAGAGGCTAAAAATCACCTCTTTTTCCTTCTCTCGATCAGACACTTAGAAAAAAAACTGAAAAAAAAAAAAAAAAATTTGGATTTTTTCTAAGTACAAAATCGAGAGAGGCTAAAAATCACCTCTTTTTCCTTCTCTCGATCAGACACTTAGAATAAAAACTGAAAAAAAAAAAAAAAAATTGGGATTTTTTCTAAGTACAAAATCGAGAGAGGCTAAAAATCACCTCTTTTTCCTTCTCTCGATCAGACACTTAGAAAAAAAACTGAAAAAAAAAAAAAAACATTTTGGATTTTTTCTAAGTACAAAATCGAGAGAGGCTAAAAATCACCTCTTTTTCCTTCTCTCGATCAGACACTTAGAAAAAAAACGGGAAAAAAAAAATAAAAAATTTGGATTTTTTTTTAGTACAAAATCGAGAGAGGCTAAAAATCACCTCTTTTTCCTTCTCTCGATCAGACACTTAGAAAAAAAACGGAAAAAAAAAAAAAAAAAATTTGGATTTTTTCTAAGTACAAAATCGAGAGTGGCTAAAAATCACCTCTTTTTCCTTCTCTCGATCAGACACTTAGAAAAAAAAATGAAAAAAAAAAAAAAAAATTGGATTTTTTCTAAGTACAAAATCGAGAGAGGCTAAGAATCACCTCTTTTTCCTTCTCTCGATCAGACACTTAGAAAAAAAACGGAAAAAAAAAAAAAAAAAATTTGGATTTTTTCTAAGTACAAAATCGAGAGAGGCTAAAAATCACCTCTTTTTCCTTCTCTCGATCAGACACTTAGAAAAAAAACTGAAAAAAAAAAAAAAAAAATTTGGATTTTTTCTAAGTACAAAATCGAGAGAGGCTAAAAATCACCTCTTTTTCCTTCTCTCGATCAGACAATTAGAAAAAAAACTGAAAAAAAAACAAAAACATTTTGGATTTTTTCTAAGTACAAAATCGAGAGAGGCAAAAAATCACCTCTTTTTCCTTCTCTTGATCAGACACTTAGAAAAAAAACGGAAAAAAAAAAAAAAAAAAAATTGGATTTTTTCTAAGTACAAAATCGAGAGTGGCTAAAAATCACCTCTTTTTCCTTCTCTCGATCAGACACTTAGAAAAAAAAAAGAAAAAAAAAAAAAAATTGGATTTTTTCTAAGTACAAAATCGAGAGAGGCTAAAAATCACCTCTTTTTCCTTCTCTCGATCAGACACTTAGAAAAAAAACGGAAAAAAAAAAAAAAAAAATTTGGATTTTTTCTAAGTACAAAATCGAGAGAGGCTAAAAATCACCTCTTTTTCCTTCTCTCGATCAGACACTTAGAAAAAAAACGGAAAAAAAAAAAAAAAATTGGGATTTTTTCTAAGTACAAAATCGAGAGTGGCTAAAAATCACCTCTTTTTCCTTCTCTTGATCAGACACTTAGAAAAAAAAATGAAAAAAAAAAAAAAAAAATGGATTTTTTCTAAGTACAAAATCAAGAGAGGCTAAAAATCACCTCTTTTTCCTTCTCTCGATCAGACACTTAGAAAAAAAACGGAAAAAAAAAAAAAAAAAATTTGGATTTTTTCTAAGTACAAAATCGAGAGAGGCTAAAAATCACCTCTTTTTCCTTCTCTCGATCAGACACTTAGAAAAAAAAATGAAAAAAAAAAAAAAAAAAAAAAATTGGATTTTTTCTAAGTACAAAATCGAGAGAGGCTAAAAATCACCTCTTTTTCCTTCTCTCGATCAGACACTTAGAAAAAAAACTGAAAAAAAAAAAAAAAAATTTGGATTTTTTCTAAGTACAAAATCGAGAGAGGCTAAAAATCACCTCTTTTTCCTTCTCTCGATCAGACACTTAGAATAAAAACTGAAAAAAAAAAAAAAAAAATTGGGATTTTTTCTAAGTACAAAATCGAGAGAGGCTAAAAATCACCTCTTTTTCCTTCTCTCGATCAGACACTTAGAAAAAAAACTGAAAAAAAAAAAAAAACATTTTGGATTTTTTCTAAGTACAAAATCGAGAGAGGCTAAAAATCACCTCTTTTTCCTTCTCTCGATCAGACACTTAGAAAAAAAAACGGAAAAAAAAAAATAAAAAATTTGGATTTTTTTTTAGTACAAAATCGAGAGAGGCTAAAAATCACCTCTTTTTCCTTCTCTCGATCAGACACTTAGAAAAAAAACGGAAAAAAAAAAAAAAAAAAATTTGGATTTTTTCTAAGTACAAAATCGAGAGTGGCTAAAAATCACCTCTTTTTCCTTCTCTCGATCAGACACTTAGAAAAAAAAATGAAAAAAAAAAAAAAAAATTGGATTTTTTCTAAGTACAAAATCGAGAGAGGCTAAAAATCACCTCTTTTTCCTTCTCTCGATCAGACACTTAGAAAAAAAACGGAAAAAAAAAAAAAAAAAAATTTGGATTTTTTCTAAGTACAAAATCGAGAGAGGCTAAAAATCACCTCTTTTTCCTTCTCTCGATCAGACACTTAGAAAAAAAAATGAAAAAAAAAAAAAAAAAATTTGGATTTTTTCTAAGTACAAAATCGAGAGAGGCTAAAAATCACCTCTTTTTCCTTCTCTCGATCAGACAATTAGAAAAAAAACTGAAAAAAAAACAAAAACATTTTGGATTTTTTCTAAGTACAAAATCGAGAGAGGCAAAAAATCACCTCTTTTTCCTTCTCTTGATCAGACACTTAGAAAAAAAACGGAAAAAAAAAAAAAAAAAAAATTGGATTTTTTCTAAGTACAAAATCGAGAGTGGCTAAAAATCACCTCTTTTTCCTTCTCTCGATCAGACACTTAGAAAAAAAAAAGAAAAAAAAAAAAAAAAAATTGGATTTTTTCTAAGTACAAAATCGAGAGAGGCTAAAAATCACCTCTTTTTCCTTCTCTCGATCAGACACTTAGAAAAAAAAACGGAAAAAAAAAAAAAAAAATTTGGATTTTTTCTAAGTACAAAATCGAGAGTGGCTAAAAATCACCTCTTTTTCCTTCTCTCGATCAGACACTTAGAAAAAAAAATGAAAAAAAAAAAAAAAAAATGGATTTTTTCTAAGTACAAAATCAAGAGAGGCTAAAAATCACCTCTTTTTCCTTCTCTCGATCAGACACTTAGAAAAAAAACGGAAAAAAAAAAAAAAAAAATTTGGATTTTTTCTAAGTACAAAATCGAGAGAGGCTAAAAATCACCTCTTTTTCCTTCTCTCGATCAGACACTTAGAAAAAAAACTGAAAAAAAAAAAAAAATATTTGGATTTTTTCTAAGTACAAAATCGAGAGAGGCTAAAAATCACCTCTTTTTCCTTCTCTCGATCAGACACTTAGAAAAAAAACGGAAAAAAAAAAATTAAAAAATTTGGATTTTTTCTAAGTACAAAATCGAGAGAGGCTAAAAATCACCTCTTTTTCCTTCTCTCGATCAGACACTTAGAAAAAAAAATGAAAAAAAAAAAAAAAAAATTGGATTTTTTCTAAGTACAAAATCGAGAGAGGCTAAAAATCACCTCTTTTTCCTTCTCTCGATCAGAAAATTAGAAAAAAAACTGAAAAAAAAAACAAAAACATTTTGGATTTTTTCTAAGTACAAAATCGAGAGAGGCTAAAAATCACCTCTTTTTCCTTCTCTCGATCAGACACTTAGAAAAAAAACGGAAAAAAAAAAAAAAAAATTTGGATTTTTTCTAAGTACAAAATCGAGAGTGGCTAAAAATCACCTCTTTTTCCTTCTCTCGATCAGACACTTAGAAAAAAAAAAGAAAAAAAAAAAAAAAAAATTGGATTTTTTCTAAGTACAAAATCGAGAGAGGCTAAAAATCACCTCTTTTTCCTTCTCTCGATCAGACACTTGGAAAAAAAACGGAAAAAAAAAAAAAAAAAATTGGATTTTTTCTAAGTACAAAATCGAGAGAGGCTAAAAATCACCTCTTTTTCCTTCTCTCGATCAGACACTTAGAAAAAAAAAAGAAAAAAAAAAAAAAAAAATTGGATTTTTTCTTAGTACAAAATCAAGAGAGGCTAAAAATCACCTCTTTTTCCTTCTCTCGATCAGACACTTAGAAAAAAAACGGAAAAAAAAAAAAAAAAAATTTGGATTTTTTCTAAGTACAAAATCGAGAGAGGCTAAAAATCACCTCTTTTTCATTCTCTCGATCAGACACTTAGAAAAAAAACGGAAAAAAAAATAAAAAAAAATTGGATTTTTTCTAAGTACAAAATCGAGAGTGGCTAAAAATCACCTCTTTTTCCTTCTCTCGATCAGACACTTAGAAAAAAAACGGAAAAAAAAAAAAAAAAAAATTGGATTTTTTCTAAGTACAAAATCGAGAGAGGCTAAAAATCACCTCTTTTTCATTCTCTCGATCAGACACTTAGAAAAAAAACGGAAAAAAAAAAAAAAAAAAATTGGATTTTTTCTAAGTACAAAATCGAGAGTGGCTAAAAATCACCTCTTTTTCCTTCTCTCGATCAGACACTTAGAAAAAAAAAAGAAAAAAAAAAAAAAAAATTGTATTTTTTATAAGTACAAAATCAAGAGAGGCTAAAAATCACCTCTTTTTCATTCTCTCGATCAGACACTTAGAAAAAAAACGGAAAAAAAAAAAAAATAATTTGGATTTTTTCTAAGTACAAAATCGAGAGTGGCTAAAAATCACCTCTTTTTCCTTCTCTCGATCAGACACTTAGAAAAAAAAAAGAAAAAAAAAAAAAAAAAAATTGGATTTTTTCTAAGTACAAAATCGAGAGAGGCTAAAAATCACCTCTTTTTCCTTCTCTCGATCAGACACTTGGAAAAAAAACGGAAAAAAAAAAAAAAAAATTTGGATTTTTTCTAAGTACAAAATCGAGAGAGGCTAAAAATCACCTCTTTTTCCTTCTCTCGATCAGACACTTAGAAAAAAAAAAGAAAAAAAAAAAAAAAAAATTGGATTTTTTCTTAGTACAAAATCAAGAGAGGCTAAAAATCACCTCTTTTTCCTTCTCTCGATCAGACACTTAGAAAAAAAACGGAAAAAAAAAAAAAAAAAATTTGGATTTTTTCTAAGTACAAAATCGAGAGAGGCTAAAAATCACCTCTTTTTCATTCTCTCGATCAGACACTTAGAAAAAAAACGGAAAAAAAAAAAAAAAAAAATTGGATTTTTTCTAAGTACAAAATCGAGAGTGGCTAAAAATCACCTCTTTTTCCTTCTCTCGATCAGACACTTAGAAAAAAAAAAGAAAAAAAAAAAAAAAATTGTATTTTTTATAAGTACAAAATCAAGAGAGGCTAAAAATCACCTCTTTTTCCTTCTCTCGATCAGACACTTAGAAAAAAAACGGAAAAAAAAAAAAAAAAAATTGGATTTTTTCTAAGTACAAAATCGAGAGTGGCTAAAAATCACCTCTTTTTCCTTCTCTCGATCAGACACTTAGAAAAAAAACGGAAAAAAAAAAAAAAAAATTTGGATTTTTTCTAAGTGCAAAATCGAGAGTGGCTAAAAATCACCTCTTTTTCCTTCTCTCGATCAGACACTTAGAAAAAAAAATGAAAAAAAAAAAAAAAAAATTTGGATTTTTTCTAAGTACAAAATCGAGAGAGGCTAAAAATCACCTCTTTTTCCTTCTCTCGATCAGACACTTAGAAAAAAAACGGAAAAAAAAAAAAAAAAATTTGGATTTTTTCTAAGTACAAAATCGAGAGAGGCTAAAAATCACCTCTTTTTCCTTCTCTCGATCAGACACTTAGAAAAAAAACGGAAAAAAAAAAAAAAAAAATTTGGATTTTTTCTAAGTACAAAATCGAGAGTGGCTAAAAATCACCTCTTTTTCCTTCTCTCGATCAGACACTTAGAAAAAAAACGGAAAAAAAAAAAAAAAAAATTTGGATTTTTTCTAAGTACAAAATCGAGAGAGGCTAAAAATCACCTCTTTTTCCTTCTCTCGATCAGACACTTAGAAAAAAAACGGAAAAAAAAAAAAAAAAAAAAATTGGATTTTTTCTAAGTACAAAATCGAGAGTGGCTAAAAATCACCTCTTTTTCCTTCTCTCGATCAGACACTTAGAAAAAAAAATGAAAAAAAAAAAAAAAAAATTGGATTTTTTCTAAGTACAAAATCGAGAGAGGCTAAAAATCACCTCTTTTTCCTTCTCTCGATCAGACACTTAGAAAAAAAACTGAAAAAAAAAAAAAAAAAATTTGGATTTTTTCTAAGTACAAAATCGAGAGTGGCTAAAAATCACCTCTTTTTCCTTCTCTCGATCAGACACTTAGAAAAAAAACTGAAAAAAAAAAAAAAAAAATTGGATTTTTTCTAAGTACAAAATCGAGAGTGGCTAAAAATCACCTCTTTTTCCTTCTCTCGATCAGACACTTAGAAGAAAAACGGAAAAAAAAAAAAAAAAAATTTTGATTTTTTCTAAGTACAAAATCGAGAGTGGCTAAAAATGACCTCTTTTTCCTTCTCTCGATCAGACACTTAGAAAAAAAAATGAAAAAAAAAAAAAAAAAATTGGATTTTTTCTAAGTACAAAATCGAGAGAGGCTAAAAATCACCTCTTTTTCCTTCTCTCGATCAGACACATAGAAAAAAAACGGAGAAAAAAAAAAAAATTTGGATTTTTTCTAAGTACAAAATCGAGAGTGGCTAAAAATCACCTCTTTTTCCTTCTCTCGATCAGACACTTAGAAAAAAAAATGAAAAAAAAAAAAAAAAATTGGATTTTTTCTAAGTACAAAATCAAGAGAGGCTAAAAATCACCTCTTTTTCCTTCTCTCGATCAGACACTTAGAAAAAAAACGGAAAAAAAAAAAAAAAAAATTTGATTTTTTCTAAGTACAAAATCGAGAGAGGCTAAAAATCACCTCTTTTTCCTTCTCTCGATCAGACACTTAGAAAAAAAAACGGAAAAAAAAAAAAAAAAATTGGATTTTTTCTAAGTACAAAATCGAGAGTGGCTAAAAATCACCTCTTTTTCCTTCTCTCGATCAGACACTTAGAAAAAAAAAAGAAAAAAAAAGAAAAAAAATTGGATTTTTTCTAAGTACAAAATCAAGAGAGGCTAAAAATCACCTCTTTTTCCTTCTCTCGATCAGACACTTAGAAAAAAAACGGAAAAAAAAAAAAAAAAAATTGGATTTTTTCTAAGTACAAAATCGAGAGAGGCTAAAAATCACCTCTTTTTCCTTCTCTCGATCAGACACTTAGAAAAAAAACGGAAAAAAAAAAAAAAAAAAATTTGGATTTTTTCTAAGTACAAAATCGAGAGAGGCTAAAAATCACCTCTTTTTCCTTCTCTCGATCAGACACTTAGAAAAAAAACGGAAAAAAAAAAAAAAAAAATTTGGATTTTTTCTAAGTACAAAATCGAGAGTGGCTAAAAATCACCTCTTTTTCCTTCTCTCGATCAGACACTTAGAAAAAAAAAAGAAAAAAAAAAAAAAAAATTGGATTTTTTCTAAGTACAAAATCAAGAGAGGCTAAAAATCACCTCTTTTTCCTTCTCTCGATCAGACACTTAGAAAAAAAACGGAAAAAAAAAAAAAAAAAAATTGGATTTTTTCTAAGTACAAAATCGAGAGTGGCTAAAAATGACCTCTTTTTCCTTCTCTCGATCAGACACTTAGAAAAAAAAACGGAAAAAAAAAAAAAAAATTGGATTTTTTCTAAGTACAAAATCGAGAGTGGCTAAAAATCACCTCTTTTTCCTTCTCTCGATCAGACACTTAGAAAAAAAAAAGAAAAAAAAAAAAAAAAAATTGGATTTTTTCTAAGTACAAAATCAAGAGAGGCTAAAAATCACCTCTTTTTCCTTCTCTCGATCAGACACTTAGAAAAAAAACGGAAAAAAAAAAAAAAAAAATTGGGATTTTTTCTAAGTACAAAATCAAGAGAGGCTAAAAATCACCTCTTTTTCCTTCTCTCGATCAGACACTTAGAAAAAAAACGGAAAAAAAAAAAAAAAAAAATTGGATTTTTTCTAAGTACAAAATCGAGAGAGGCTAAAAATCACCTCTTTTTCCTTCTCTCGATCAGACACTTAGAAAAAAAAATGAAAAAAAAAAAAAAAAAAATTGGATTTTTTCTAAGTACAAAATCGAGAGAGGCTAAAAATCACCTCTTTTTCCTTCTCTCGATCAGACACTTAGAAAAAAAACTGAAAAAAAAAAAAAAAAATTTGGATTTTTTCTAAGTACAAAATCGAGAGAGGCTAAAAATCACCTCTTTTTCCTTCTCTCGATCAGACACTTAGAATAAAAACTGAAAAAAAAAAAAAAAAAATTGGGATTTTTTCTAAGTACAAAATCGAGAGAGGCTAAAAATCACCTCTTTTTCCTTCTCTCGATCAGACACTTAGAAAAAAAACTGAAAAAAAAAAAAAAACATTTTGGATTTTTTCTAAGTACAAAATCGAGAGAGGCTAAAAATCACCTCTTTTTCCTTCTCTCGATCAGACACTTAGAAAAAAAACGGAAAAAAAAAAATAAAAAATTTGGATTTTTTTTTAGTACAAAATCGAGAGAGGCTAAAAATCACCTCTTTTTCCTTCTCTCGATCAGACACTTAGAAAAAAAACGGAAAAAAAAAAAAAAAAAATTTGGATTTTTTCTAAGTACAAAATCGAGAGTGGCTAAAAATCACCTCTTTTTCCTTCTCTCGATCAGACACTTAGAAAAAAAAAAAAAAAAAAAGAAAAAAAATTGGATTTTTTCTAAGTACAAAATCAAGAGAGGCTAAAAATCACCTCTTTTTCCTTCTCTCGATCAGACACTTAGAAAAAAAACGGAAAAAAAAAAAAAAAAAATTGGATTTTTTCTAAGTACAAAATCGAGAGAGGCTAAAAATCACCTCTTTTTCCTTCTCTCGATCAGACACTTAGAAAAAAAACGGAAAAAAAAAAAAAAAAAAATTTGGATTTTTTCTAAGTACAAAATCGAGAGAGGCTAAAAATCACCTCTTTTTCCTTCTCTCGATCAGACACTTAGAAAAAAAACGGAAAAAAAAAAAAAAAAAATTTGGATTTTTTCTAAGTACAAAATCGAGAGTGGCTAAAAATCACCTCTTTTTCCTTCTCTCGATCAGACACTTAGAAAAAAAAAAGAAAAAAAAAAAAAAAAATTGGATTTTTTCTAAGTACAAAATCAAGAGAGGCTAAAAATCACCTCTTTTTCCTTCTCTCGATCAGACACTTAGAAAAAAAACGGAAAAAAAAAAAAAAAAATTTGGATTTTTTCTAAGTACAAAATCGAGAGAGGCTAAAAATCACCTCTTTTTCCTTCTCTCGATCAGACACTTAGAAAAAAAACGGAAAAAAAAAAAAAAAATTTGGATTTTTTCTAAGTACAAAATCGAGAGTGGCTAAAAATCACCTCTTTTTCCTTCTCTCGATCAGACACTTAGAAAAAAAACGGAAAAAAAAAAAAAAAAAAATGGATTTTTTCTAAGTACAAAATCGAGAGAGGCTAAAAATCACCTCTTTTTCCTTCTCTCGATCAGACACTTAGAAAAAAAACGGAAAAAAAAAAAAAAAAAAATTGGATTTTTTCTAAGTACAAAATCGAGAGTGGCTAAAAATCACCTCTTTTTCCTTCTCTCGATCAGACACTTAGAAAAAAAAAAGAAAAAAAAAAAAAATTGTATTTTTTATAAGTACAAAATCAAGAGAGGCTAAAAATCACCTCTTTTTCCTTCTCTCGATCAGACACTTAGAAAAAAAACGGAAAAAAAAAAAAAAAAAATTTGGATTTTTTCTAAGTACAAAATCGAGAGTGGCTAAAAATCACCTCTTTTTCCTTCTCTCGATCAGACACTTAGAAAAAAAACGGAAAAAAAAAAAAAAAAATTTTGGATTTTTTCTAAGTACAAAATCGAGAGAGGCTAAAAATCACCTCTTTTTCCTTCTATCGATCAGACACTTAGAAAAAAAAACGGAAAAAAAAAAAAAAAAAATTGGATTTTTTCTAAGTACAAAATCGAGATAGGCTAAAAATCACCTCTTTTTCCTTCTCTCGATCAGACACTTAGAAAAAAAACGGAAAAAAAAAAAAAAAAATTGGATTTTTCCTAAGTACAAAATCGAGAGAGGCTAAAAATCACCTCTTTTTCCTTCTCTCGATCAGACACTTAGAAAAAAAAACGGAAAAAAAAAAAAAAAAAATTGGATTTTTTCTAAGTACAAAATCGAGATAGGCTAAAAATCACCTCTTTTTCCTTCTCTCGATCAGACACTTAGAAAAAAAACGGAAAAAAAAAAAAAAAAATTGGATTTTTCCTAAGTACAAAATCGAGAGAGGCTAAAAATCACCTCTTTTTCCTTCTCTCGATCAGACACTTAGAAAAAAAACGGAAAAAAAAAATTTAAAAAAAATTGGATTTTTTGTAAGTACAAAATCGAGAGTGGCTAAAAATCACCTCTTTTTCCTTCTCTCGATCAGACACTTAGAAAAAAAAATGAAAAAAAAAAAAAAAAAATTGGATTTTTTCTAAGTACAAAATCAAGAGAGGCTAAAAATCACCTCTTTTTCCTTCTCTCGATCAGACACTTAGAAAAAAAAATGAAAAAAAAAAAAAAAAAATTGGATTTTTTCTAAGTACAAAATCGAGAGAGGCTAAAAATCACCTCTTTTTCCTTCTCTCGATCAGACACTTAGAAAAAAAACTGAAAAAAAAAAAAAAAAAATTTGGATTTTTTCTAAGTACAAAATCGAGAGTGGCTAAAAATCACCTCTTTTTCCTTCTCTCGATCAGACACTTAGAAAAAAAACTGAAAAAAAAAAAAAAAAAATTGGATTTTTTCTAAGTACAAAATCGAGAGTGGCTAAAAATCACCTCTTTTTCCTTCTCTCGATCAGACACTTAGAAGAAAAACGGAAAAAAAAAAAAAAAAAATTTTGATTTTTTCTAAGTACAAAATCGAGAGTGGCTAAAAATGACCTCTTTTTCCTTCTCTCGATCAGACACTTAGAAAAAAAAATGAAAAAAAAAAAAAAAAATTGGATTTTTTCTAAGTACAAAATCGAGAGAGGCTAAAAATCACCTCTTTTTCCTTCTCTCGATCAGACACATAGAAAAAAAACGGAGAAAAAAAAAAAAATTTGGATTTTTTCTAAGTACAAAATCGAGAGTGGCTAAAAATCACCTCTTTTTCCTTCTCTCGATCAGACACTTAGAAAAAAAAATGAAAAAAAAAAAAAAAAATTGGATTTTTTCTAAGTACAAAATCAAGAGAGGCTAAAAATCACCTCTTTTTCCTTCTCTCGATCAGACACTTAGAAAAAAAACGGAAAAAAAAAAAAAAAAATTTTGATTTTTTCTAAGTACAAAATCGAGAGAGGCTAAAAATCACCTCTTTTTCCTTCTCTCGATCAGACACTTAGAAAAAAAACGGAAAAAAAAAAAAAAAAATTGGATTTTTTCTAAGTACAAAATCGAGAGTGGCTAAAAATCACCTCTTTTTCCTTCTCTCGATCAGACACTTAGAAAAAAAAAAGAAAAAAAAAGAAAAAAAATTGGATTTTTTCTAAGTACAAAATCAAGAGAGGCTAAAAATCACCTCTTTTTCCTTCTCTCGATCAGACACTTAGAAAAAAAACGGAAAAAAAAAAAAAAAAAATTGGATTTTTTCTAAGTACAAAATCGAGAGAGGCTAAAAATCACCTCTTTTTCCTTCTCTCGATCAGACACTTAGAAAAAAAACGGAAAAAAAAAAAAAAAAAAATTTGGATTTTTTCTAAGTACAAAATCGAGAGAGGCTAAAAATCACCTCTTTTTCCTTCTCTCGATCAGACACTTAGAAAAAAAACGGAAAAAAAAAAAAAAAAAATTTGGATTTTTTCTAAGTACAAAATCGAGAGTGGCTAAAAATCACCTCTTTTTCCTTCTCTCGATCAGACACTTAGAAAAAAAAAAGAAAAAAAAAAAAAAAAATTGGATTTTTTCTAAGTACAAAATCAAGAGAGGCTAAAAATCACCTCTTTTTCCTTCTCTCGATCAGACACTTAGAAAAAAAACGGAAAAAAAAAAAAAAAAAAATTGGATTTTTTCTAAGTACAAAATCGAGAGTGGCTAAAAATGACCTCTTTTTCCTTCTCTCGATCAGACACTTAGAAAAAAAAACGGAAAAAAAAAAAAAAAATTGGATTTTTTCTAAGTACAAAATCGAGAGTGGCTAAAAATCACCTCTTTTTCCTTCTCTCGATCAGACACTTAGAAAAAAAAAAGAAAAAAAAAAAAAAAAAATTGGATTTTTTCTAAGTACAAAATCAAGAGAGGCTAAAAATCACCTCTTTTTCCTTCTCTCTCGATCAGACACTTAGAAAAAAAACGGAAAAAAAAAAAAAAAAAATTGGGATTTTTTCTAAGTACA
>NC_084748.1:831837-851681 GCF_033978785.1 Entelurus aequoreus | reverse complement strand
ATTCAATCTTGCACGTGGAAAGTTTAAGTGTGGGCTTTAGTTGATATAACACTCCCGTCAGAGGGTGCATTCTACGGCGGGGGTGCATTAACCGGCACAAGGAGGCGGGATTACTGCGAGCCTCTGCGTCGCTGTTGTGCTGGATTAATGCACCCCCGCCGTAGAATGCACCCCCTGACGGGAGTGTTGTAACTAAAGCCCACATTAAAACTTTCCACGTGCAAGATTGAATCTATTTAAAAAAGTTATTTAATAAGAAGCCAAAAAGTGCAAAAACAATAATGTTGGTGTTGGAGGAGTTGTGAATGAATGAAATATGAAATCCGTGCTGCAGTCTGCAGGTGTACCTAATGTTGTGGCCCTGCAGCCATTATTGTTTTTGCACTTTTTGGCTTCTTATTAAATAACTTTTTTAAATAGATTCAATCTTGCACGTGGAAAGTTTAAGTGTGGGCTTTAGTTGATATAACACTCCCGTCAGGGGGTGCATTCTACGGCGGGGGTGCATTAACCGGCACAAGGAGGCGGGATTACTGCGAGCCTCTGCGTCGCTGTTGTGCTGGATTAATGCACCCCCGCCGTAGAATGCACCCCCTGACGGGAGTGTTGTAACTAAAGCCCACATTAAAACTTTCCACGTGCAAGATTGAATCTATTTAAAAAAGTTATTTAACACTAGAAGTCCCAGCATTTTTCTGTCTACCTAGAAGACCCAGAGAGGGGTCATTTGGCCCGACGCTTTTCCCGAATACACTAATCACTCATTTTGTTATGGTAATGAGGCTGTTAGGGGCAGTTTGTCTAGGTAGACAGAAAAATTATACATGTGGGAAATGCCGAAAGGAGCAATGGCAGTGCCAGGATTGTGAGTGACTGCTCAAATGTATGTCAGTCACGTTTACATGGACATGGTTTTTCATTCTTTGTAAATATGCTTTTTTCTTTGTAAATTTTTTTTTTTAAACTATTTTTGGCACACAAAAATAACAATTGCTTCTGCAACAACCCTCCACACCAAAACTGGGAAAACAGTTGCTTTTTCATTCTTTGTAAATATGTTTTGTTTTGTATTTTTTTTAACAATAAATGTCAGAGTGTTGATCCCTTCATTCTGTTGATCCTTGCAAAAACACACACAACCTACCTCAGAACTAAAGCTTGAGCTGTAAGGTCCCCTCCCCCACACAGGCTCAAGTGGCCCCCTGCCGTGTGCCACTAACAGCCACATTTTCATAACAAAAGGAGTGTCCACAGGGGGGACTAGGGGTCAAATGACCCTCTTGTGTGTTTTCTAGGTAAAAATGTCAATTGACCCTTCTCTGGGACTTCGCGTGTTAATAAGAAGCCAAAAAGTGCAAAAACAATAATGTTGGTGTTGGAGGAGTTGTGAATGAATGAAATATGAAATCCGTGCTGCAGTCTGCAGGTGTACCTAATGTTGTGGCCCTGCAGTCATTCACAACTCCTCCAACACGAACATTATTGTTTTTGCACTTTTTGGCTTCTTATTAAATAACTTTTTTAAATAGATTCAATCTTGCACGTGGAAAGTTGAAGTGTGGGCTTTAGTTGATATAACACTCCCGTCAGGGGGTGCATTCTACGGTGGGGGTGCATTAATCCAGCACAAGGAGGCGGGATTACTGCGAGCCTCAGCCAGTGCGTCTTCGCAGCAGTTTTATGATAGCTCAGCACAAGAAATACGTGACACACATACAGTTGTTGACAAAATACACTGTACATTATATACCTCAGCTAACTCAACTATGGAAATGTATAATATAATTCATATAGCAATACAGTCTCACTGCACAGCAGGCCAGCAGTTAGCCCAGTCATTGCGCAATCCATGGTGAGGCACAACGCGGTGACGTGCCTCAACTGGCTGCTGATCACCGCACCGTCTCTTCTCAGTATTTCAACGGCAAATGGGAAAATTCAGCAATTTTGAATAAAAATAATCTAAAACTGGTGAAGTTAAATGGAAAATAACTTTATAGTATAATCACTGGATACATATAACAATTTAATTATTTTTTTCTTTTTACATTTTTTTTCTTTCCATTATGGCACGTGAGGCCCCGCCTCACCTGCCTCCCCTGACTGCACGTCACTGCCTATTTTACAGACCATAGGGCGCACCGGATTATAAGGCGCATTAAAGGAGTCTGTGACGGTCTCAAGCCGTCGTGTGGGTTCCATGGACCTCCAAGCACAGACATTCTTCCAGCAGTTTGACTTTGTTTATCTCCAGTAGTGTGTAAGTGTGTTTGTGTATAGTATCTCCAGTAGTGTGTAAGTGTGTTTGTGTATAGTATCTCCAGTAGTGTGTAAGTGTGTTTGTGTATAGTATCTCCAGTAGTGTGTAAGTGTGTTTGTGTATAGTATCTCTAGTAGTGTGTAAGTGTGTTTGTGTATAGTATCTCCAGTAGCGTGTAAGTGTGTTTGTGTATAGTATCTCTAGTAGTGTGTAAGTGTGTTTGTGTATAGT
Organism: Entelurus aequoreus; assembly: GCF_033978785.1. Lineage (NCBI taxonomy): Eukaryota > Metazoa > Chordata > Actinopteri > Syngnathiformes > Syngnathidae > Entelurus > Entelurus aequoreus. The sequence continues at coordinate 849,190 of NC_084748.1, read as the reverse complement.
ATCTCCAGTAGTGTGTAAGTGTGTTTGTGTATAGTATGTCCAGTAGTGTGTAAGTGTGTTTGTGTATAGTATGTCCAGTAGTGTGTAAGTGTGTTTCTATGATCCATACTACATGGGGACCTACAGTATGTTCATACGTGGAGGATAAGAATTGTTATGCTTTGATAGTTTTCCCTTTATGGTACACTAATGTTTCCAGCCAAAATATGATTCGTGCTCTGTTTTTTTTTTAGAAGGAAACAATAATATTGGAGTTCTAAAACGTGTATAAGGTAAGGCTCCATCCAATTTCTCATCATGAAAAATTAATTAATTTGGATGCAGTAGTGAAAAATGGATTACTTCACACAAAAACGTTAATGGAAAATGTGTATTTGCTTCGCCGTCATTTCTTTACAACTATTATATTTGCTTTGATAGCGTTTGTTTAATTGTTTTTAGTCTCCTCTTTCATTTCAAAAACACAATGCAGCACATAATTACTGACCAGCTTTGAAGACCATTATTTAATGTCTGCCTAATTACATTTTGTCTGCCACTCTTTTTAAAAGGCGGAACACGGCTGGTGCATTTAATGTCTTTAAAGGCCTACTGAAATGAATTTTTTTATTTAAACGGGGATAGCAGATCTATTCTATGTGTCATACTTGATCATTTCGCGATATTGCCATATTTTTGCTGAAAGGATTTAGTATAGAACAACGACGATAAAGATTGCAACTTTTGGTATCTGATAAAAAAAGGCTTGCCCCTACCGGAAGTAGCGTGACGTAGTCAGTTGAACATATACGCAAAGTTCCCTATTGTTTACAATGATGGCCGCATGAAGTGAGAGAGATTCGGACCGAGAAAGCGACAATTTCCCCATTAATTTGAGCGAGGATGAAAGATTTGTGGATGAGTAAAGTGCAAGTGAAGGACTAGTGGGGAGTTGAAGCTATTCAGATAGGGAAGATGCTGTGAGAGCCGGGGGTGACCTGATATTCAGCTGGGAATGACTACAACAGTAAATAAACACAAGACATATATATACTCTATTAGCCACAACACAACCAGGCTTATATTTAATATGCCACAAATTAATCCTGCATAAAAACACCTGCGTGTTTGTTACGCTAGCTCCTAGCTCCTATGCTAGCTCCTAGCTCCATAGAACACGCCAATACAATTCAAACACCTGATCAACACACACAATCACTCAGCCCAAAAGACCGTTCACCTAACCCAAGGTTCATAAAGCTTATATATTTTTAAAAAAAGTTACGTACATACGCAAAAAAAAGTTGCGCACATACGGTCAAGCGATCAAATGTTTAGAAGCCAAAGCTGCATACTCACAGTAGCACGTCTGCGTCTTTGTCATCCAAATCAAAGTAATTCTGGTAAGAGTCTGTGTTGTCCCAGTTCTCTACAGGCGTCTGTGTATCGAAGTCAAAAGTCCTCCTGGTTAGAGTCTCTGTTATCCGAGTTCTTCCATCTTGACTGCATCTTTCGGGAATGTAAACAAAGAAGCGCCGGCTGTGTACTGTTGTTGCTGACTACGTTCGAAAAATACGTCCATTTCGCACCGACAACTTTCTTCTTTGCTTGCTCAGCTTCCTTCTCCATAATGCAATGAACATGATTGCAACAGATTCACGAACACAGATGTCCAGAATACTGTGGAATTATGAAATGAAAACAGAGCTTTTTCGTATTGGCTTCAATGTGGAAGGCATACCCGTGTTCCCCGGTCTACGTCACGCGCATACGTCATCCTCAGAGGCGTTTCGAACCGGAAGTTTAGCGGCAAATTTAAAATGTCACTTTATAAGTTAACCCGGCCGTATTGGCATGTGTTATAATGTTAAGATTTCATCATTGATATATAAACTATCAGACTGCGTGGTCGGTAGTAGTGGCTTTCAGTAGGCCTTTAAATAATCATATTCTTACATATCCTATTTGATGATGCTGTTCTGTTGTTGTTAATGTTGTGTTTGTTGTTGTTGTCTCTCTGTCTTATCCCGCAATTTCCCCCTCTGTCTTCCCTTTTCTCTCTTTCTATCCCCTCCTGCTCCGGCCCGGCTGCACCAAACATTAAATAAATCCATTTAATAAAGTCAAATACAAAAAAGGCATCAAGAGAAGTAACCCACACTTCTCTTTTCTAAAGTAAATATTCACAGCAGATATAGATCATCTACATCAACTATATCAATATTTTCATGATTAAATTCTATTTGCTTTGCATTGGACTTGGTTATGTATGGCTTAGATGCAGCTGCTCGGCCATGGAAACCTATTCCACGTGCTATTCTGCGTGCTGTACGTGAGCTAATTGGAAGGTGACATGAAGTTTGGAGCTCTGTAGCAACTGACTGTGCAGAAAGTCTTTGCACTATGCTGACCTCTCTGTCAGTTTACGTGGCCTACCACTTGGTTGCTGTTGTTCCCAAACTCTTCACTTTTCTTATAATAAAGTTGACTTTGGAATATTTAGGAGCGAGGAAATTTCAGGACTGGGTTTGTTGCACAGGTGGCATCCTATGACAGTTCCACGCTGGAAATCACTGAGAGCGGCCCATTCTTTCACAAATGTTTGTAGAAACAGTCTCCATGCCTAAGTGCTTGATTTGATACACCTGTGATTAGTGATTAGGACACCTGATTCTCATCATTTGGATGGGTGGTATTGCGTCTGATCAGTCTTCCCTTCCCAGGGAATTAATGTTACTGGTCAATCCCAAGTTCTTTCAGATGACATATATGCAGAGTAAGAAGGACCATCAAGACAGAATAGGAATATTATCAAGTTTTACTGACGCTTCAGTAGACCAGCCCAGACCAATACATTCATACCGGCTTCTCAAATTGGTCTAACATTCAAAACGGAAGAGCCAACTTCTTGCACACGAAGAAAGCCCCCCACCTGTCCAGAAAGGAACACAGCCTCATTGTTCTACTACAGATAAGACAAAAGGGAGTACTCCAACTCCTACAGTGCAAGCCTTCAAGGTAACACACATATTTTACTTGCGGACATAAGATAAAAAAATAGAAAGAGTACAAATGGAAAAACACTAGCTGCTTCAAACATGACTATGAATAAAGAAAGAACTCTTAAACATATATGCATTCCCCACAGTGGCTAAATACTTTTGGCAATACAGTGTAAGTCTATTTATGCAAAACAGGGCCCTCTAGGGGTAACGGGGCCCTACGCACGGGGCGTGGTCTGCGTATAGGGAGGGCCGGCTCACCATTTATAGCATCTTGTCAGCCATAGATGATTGTGTGAGCTTGAAAGAGGTCATTATGAATAAGTATACACTTTGGCGGGCCAAACAATACGACTTTTGGCTCAGAGTGACCAATTACCTAATATTGTCAGAGTGTGTAGGTGACGAACCCCAAGATGCAGAGATGGCGGCAGGCATTGTCCAGGAAAACATGATTTAATGTTCATAAAATAAAGGTAAGAACACAAACCAGGAACTAGGAACAGCCAAAACTGAAAACAGGAACCAGCAAACAGAAAAAACTGGAAACAGCTAATGGCTAACAAGAAAACACGACACAAAAGAGCGAGGAGAAAGCAAACTACAAATAGCTAACAGGAACAGCTTACCGCTACGACGACAGGTACAAGGACAAAGTAGTAGCTGTAACCATATCTACACGACAGGTAGGAATGACAATAATCCAGCCCTGACTGGAGAGGAAGGCAGGTTCAAATAGCAGCTGGCTGATTGACACCAGGTGTGGCCAGGTGCCAATCAGCCACAGCTGAGGGGACAGCGCTCAGAGAGACAAACAGGAAACTGAACCAAAATAAGAGTGCTGACAGGAAATAAAACAAACGCAGAGAAAAAACTCAAACTTGACCAAACTGTCAGGGACAAGCCTGACAAATATGTGGGAGAGAGTCAGAGAAAATCCAAGCATATATGGGAAGAATTTGCAAACTCAAACCAAGATTTGATCCCAGATCACCTGACTGTGCCAGACACCTGCTTACCACCGTCAGGCCCGGCCCTAACCAATCTGGCACCCTAGGCAAGATTTTAGGTGGCGCCCCCCCACATCGGCAGTGAAGTGTATATACTCACAAGAAACCGAATAGCTTTGTCTTTGACCTTTTTTTTTTACTTAAAGAAAGCAAATTAACAATCAGAATAGTTAACAAGATTTAAAAAAATATGGATAAATAAATGAATACAAAAAATAAAAAATGAATATATGAAATACAATGTTTTTTACATACATAAACACAAAATAAAACGTGTTAACAAGTTGCATAAAATAAATTGAAAATACGATATAAATAAAGCACTGCACAAAACAAGATATCAAACTAGTATGACTTTAACAACTATATTACAAAAAAAGGGGATCTACAGAGTTCTCTATTTGTGCTTTTTAATATTGCATTAACTAGAATGACTTACAAATTACTGTACACCAGGGAGTACTGTAATTACCTAACGTTACATTATTATTTTCCATAACAATTTAGCCCCCTCCACAATATTAACCCGACGTTAAAACAGAAGTAGCTATTTATTGATTAGCAATTGCCGAATCATGTAACATTAGCTTAATGCTAAAAAGCCAGGTTACTATCACATTCTGTAACAGACAAATAATTTCATGTAGGCTAACGTTACCTACCTGCTACCTCTGTCTTTTTCTCGTTTCGCCTCTTCTTTTCTCTTTTTTCTTCCCTGGGCACCTGACAGTTTTGGCCGTTTTGACATCTTGTGTTGATTTTTTGATGTGGTGACGTCCAAAAAGAGTCATAATATTTCTATTAAATAGGCTTTACGTTGCATTTTAATTAACGTGGGATTATTTTATGTATTTAGAAATAATAGTACCAACTTTTTTTTTTTTTTTTTTCCTCCAACATTTGTGGCACTGGCGTGGCGCCCCCTGATGGACGGCGCCCTTAGCATTTGCCTATACGGCCTATGCCACGGGCCGGCCCTGACCACCGTGCGGAACAACTCATGAATTAATCAAAACTGCAGGAGACAAATATGTTAATACTTAAATAGGCCACAAAATACTGTATGTAAATACATCAAATACTACATATTGAGTACACACTTTCACTATATTTCATTTATTTTCCACAATTCAATGAATTGATGAATAATTGAGTGAATAATTTCATATTCAAATGACTAATTGAGTTGCCTTGGTAATTAATTTGTGCACAAAAAGTGTTTCTTTCAAACAGATGTTACTGTAAGTACTACAGCTGAGGAATAGAAACTCATGGCTACTGCTTTTGACTCGGTTTGCTTCATTTGTGATGCTGAGCTGATGGGCCAGCAAAAGACTGTGATTAAAAAAGGAACACGGAACATTAGCACATCTAAACAGCTGGTTGGCTAACTAGGTCACTTTTGTCAGCTTGTTGAGTTCATGCACGCCGTCACTGTTACCATGGTTTTCTTTTTCCTCATCTTTATTTCAATAACAATGTCGTATAAAAGATTACATTACAAAAGCCAAAAGCAGTGAAGTTGTCACGTTGTGTAAATGGTCAATAAAAAGAGAATACAACAAATCCTTTTCAACTTATATTCAATTGAATAGACTGCAAAGACAAGATATTTCATGTTCACACTGACAAACTTTGTTATTTTTTGGCAAATAATCATGAACTTAGAATTTAATGGCCACGCATTTTTGGTGATTGAACCCCCAATTGCAAGCCTTGATGCTGAGTGCCAAGCAGGGAGGTAATGGCTCCTATTTTTATAGTCTTTGGTATGACTCAGCCGGGGTTTGAACTCACGACCTACCCATCTCAGGGCGGATACTCTAACCACTCGGCTGCTGACTTGCTTTACGGCAGGGGTGTCCAAAGTGCGGCCCGGGGGCGATTTGCGGCCCGCAGCCAATAGCAGTTTAGCGGCCCGCCACACATTCTGGAAATGCTATTGCAAAAATAAAAAATAAACATTAAAAAAAGTGGAATGAGGTGAAATCTAACTAGAAAAAGTTGCAATGTTGACACAAAGCTGCCATGCAGGATGCTTTTTTTCTTCTGTCTATCTTTATTTTTCTTTTTTTGCCATTGCTTAAAAAAAAAAAAAAATCAATGTTATAGTGAATTATTGACCTATTCAAGGCTCCAATTATTTCAAATATTTCACTTTAAAATGTTTTATGTGGAAAATATTGCATATATTGTGTGGTTGCCATACAAAAACATCAACATTTTCTGTGACAAAAGAGCATAAAACAAACAAAATAATAGTTGGAACGTAAAATTGACAGATACATCTGAAGTTGATCTCGTAATTTAAGTGTTGAAAGTAATAAAAAAAAAACTAATACAAATGTATCACTTTGAGTGGGGCACCTTTTGTATCCTGAATATATTTAATGGGATTTTATTTATCTTTTCACTGTGATTACTCAAAAATAATAATGAATGAATATCAATGGTGTCTTGCATTATTGATGTTTTTAAGGCTCCAATTACTTCACATCAAACATTGCTTTCTGAAGGTTTTGGGCAGTGGGGGAAATACTGCATATTTCAATTTTATTATTAAAAACAAAGACTTCTTGACAGAAAAGGCATAAAACCTTTTTGTTTTTTTAAATTTTATATCAACCTAAAGTTGATATACTGTAGAGATTTACTGTAAGCGTTAAATAAAAAAATAAAATAATTTGACTTGTTTTTAACATTTTAATGACTTAGACCAGGGGTGTCAAACTCATTTTAGATCGGGGGCCACATGGAGAAAAAATCTACTCCCAAGTGGGCCGGACTAGTAAAATCACAGCATGATAACTTAAAAGTAAAGACAACTTCAGATTGTTTTCTTTGTTTAAAAATAGAACAAGCACATTCTGAAAATGTACAAATCATAATGGTGTTGGGTTTTATTTTACACTTACATGTTGCGGTTCATAGTGTTGCATCTTTATGTGTCGTTATTTATACTTTCTGAATAAATTATGTGATAAAATTCATCAGTCAACTCATTGGCGTTAATTTTCAATCTATCAAGATAAAAAAAATAATATCAAAATCAAATTACAGTAGGTTATGTAGTTTGCTCATTTTCCTCGACTGATGTACTAACATCATGTGGTTTATTTTTGTTTACATATGTAGCATCATCTACAAAGATACAAATAATTGCTATTGTAACATCTTGTGGACACATTTAGAACAGTGGTTTCTTTCATTCAAAAATGTTGGTTAATTTTTATACTTAGCAAACTCATCCCGCGGGCCGAATAAAACCTGTTCGCGGGCCTGATCCGGCCCGCGGGCCATACGTTTGACACCCCTGACTTAGACACTTTATGTTCCCCGGTAGCCCTGAAGGTAAAAAAACAAACAAAATCCATATATTTTGTTATGATTTGAAAATGAAAAATATCAAAATGGCCCCCGCAGGCTTTCATTTTTCCGTGTGCGGCCCTCAGTGGAAAAAGTTTGGACACCCCTGATCTATGGCATACAGTACAGGCCAAAAGTTATGACACACCTTCTCCTCATTCAAGGTTTTTTTTATTTCCATGACTATTTACATTGTAGATTGTCACATCAAAACTATGAATGAACACATGTGGAGTTATGTACTTAACAAAAAAAAGGTGAAATAACTGAAAACATGTTTTTATATTCTAGTTTCTTCAAAATAGCCACCCTTTGCTCTGATGACTGCTTTGCACACTCTTGGCATTCTCTCCATGAGCTTCAAGAGGTAGTCACCTGCAATGGTTTTCACTTCACAGGTGTCATAGTTTCGATGGTGACAATCTACAATGTAAATAGTCATGAAAATAAAGAAAACGCATTGAAATGAGAAGGTGTGTCCAAACTTTTGGCCTGTACTGTACGTCACGCCCCCTTTCCCCATTCGTTAAAAAGATGGAAGTCGATGCCAACGCCCGCGTGCTGCCAGAAAACTAAACCCATGATAGCAATTACTGCTATCATGGCCGAGGCTCCAAAACAAACCAAAGAAACAAAAAGTTTTGCCCGAGGAGACAGAAAACAGGATAAAAGGACAGTCAGGATCAACATTCCCCGGTTTTCACTCAATGGGATTTTCGTCCGTTTCTGCCTTGGATCTGTTCCTGCTGGACTAGTCAGTGACTTTTCAATGCTCAAGTCAAAATAATATTTCTAATGTTATAACAATAAGTAGCCATTTCTCCTTCCTTCAAAAAAACCTCTCCTGCTGGTCTTTCTTTGGTCGGGACCCGCATCCGCCCCGATGCATTCTTGCTAGCAGCGTCATGTTTGTAGAACAATCCGAGATCATTTCTTGATAGTGTCTGCTATTTAATATTAGCATAGCCATGAGAGACCTAATATTTGTGTCAATATTACAGCGGACATCATGTCACACCTCAAAAGTGGTAAAGGAATGGCTAAATCAGGCTAGAATGAAGGTTTTAGAATGGCCTTCCCAAAGTCCCGACTTAAACGAGTGGACAATGCTGAAGAAACAAGTCCATTTCAGAAAAGCAACACATTTAGCTGAACTGCAGCAATTTTGTGTAATTCTGATTCTGACAAGTGTATGTAAACTTTTGACCGCAACTGTATAGGTTTTTTGGGACGAATGATCCAGAACCTTGCTGACCCCACTATGGACTGGACTCTCACACTATTATGTTAGATCCACTATGGACTGGACTCTCACACTATTATGTTAGATCCACTATGGACTGGACTCTCACTATTATGCTAAACCCACTCGACGTCCACTGCATCCGGTCACCCACATATGCGGTCCTCTCCAAGGTTTCTCATAGTCATTCACATTGACATCCCACTGGGTTGTGAGTTTTTCCTTGCCCTTATGTGGCCTCTGAACCGAGGATGTCGTTGTGGCTTGTGCAGCCCTTTGAGACACTTGTGATTTAGGGCTATATAAATAAACATTGATTGATTGACCTTATATTTTTGAGCCTGAATACAACGAGGATGAACTACTAAGTTTTAGGAGCTGTGTACTAAAGAGATGTGACTTTAGTGAAACACTAAGCATCATGTAACAAGTATGTGCTACAATCACTCTATCACAAGAAAATAAGAGTTGTAGAAATGATTGGAAAGTCAAGACAGCCATGACATGATGTTCTTTACAAGTGTATGTATGTATGTATAAGGGGTGTGACACAAACACCACACACAACAAACCAAAAGTAGTGAAACAAAAATGAATATTATCAACAACAGTATCAATAGATCCTGCTGAAATCTATGTATTCCATCAATAGACAATCCTTTTCAATCGGGAAAATATCGTTTTTGAATCGAGAATCGTGTTGAATTGAAAAAAAATCGATTTTTGAATCGAATCGCGTTTTCATCTCAAAATTCCACAGTATTCTGGACATCTGTGTTGGTGAATCTTTTGCAATTTGTTTAATGAACAATGAAGACTGCAAAGAAGAAAGCTGTAGGTGGGAGCGGTGTATTAGTGGCTGGCTGCAGCAACACAACCAGGAGGACTTTGAGTTAGATAGCACTTTAGTGCAGCATTCGATGTCATAGATCACAACATAATGATCTCCAAACTGAGAAAATATGGTTTTAATAGTATGTCACTTTCTTGGATGTTGAGCTATCTATCAGGAAGATCACAGAGAGTGTGTTTTAATGGTAGCCTATCTGAACGCAAGTACAATTACTGCGGCGTGCCTCAAGGAAGCTGCTTAGGTCCTTTACTTTTTATTATTTTTACTAATGATCTTCCCTGTGTTACAACAAACACCAATATGGTTATGTATGCAGATGACACAACTCTATACAGTACTGCCTCTACCTTAAATGACCTACAAAATAACTTAAATCAGGACCTGGAGAGAGTGTCACTCTGGGTAAATGATAGTAAACTTGTTGTGAATATTGACAAAACAAAAAGCAGTCTTTTTGGATCCAGGCATATGCTTGTTGATGACCCACAGCTTCATATTTCAATGTCAGACATACCTATTAAGCAGGTCAAAAAAGCAAAACTGCTTGGTGTGCTATTAGACAGTCAACTGTCATGGTCCCATCATATTGATGGTATTTCAATGAAAATGGGAAGAGGTCTAGCCATGGTCAGGAAGTGCTCCACCTTCTTGACATCCTCAACAATGGCTCAAGTGATACAGTCCTTGGTTTTCTGTCATCTTCATTACTGTCCTATAGTATGGTCCGCTACGACTAAGTCTGACCTGAACAAACTGCAATTTGTACAGAACAGAGCGGCTAGACTGCTACTTAAATGTTCTTTGCGCACTAATATTTCATATATGCATTCACGCCTGTCCTGGTTGTCTGTTGAACAAAAGATGCATTGTAGTCTCCTAATGTTCTTTCGAACTATCATTTTAGATCAATCACCAGATTACTTTTACAAACAGTTTTTAAAATAAACTAACACACATATTCATGACACTAGGAATGCCAGCAATGGCTATTTGACACTTCCTGCTCCCAGGACCAATTCCCTCAAACATACAGTCATGTATAGATGTACATCATTCTGGAATGGGTTGCCACCTCACATTAATCTCTCACAAAGTAAATTGTCATTCAAGACAGCTTTAAAGATACACCTTTTGCAGCTGCCCACATGACGTGAATTTTAATACTGGTTTTAACTAGCTTTTTATCTTATGTTGTATTTTTCCATTGTATAATGTCTGGTAATGCATGTATTCTTTGTATTTAAATTTTGTATGCTCCTATATGGACCCCAGGAAGACTAGCAGTCGCCTTGGCGTCAGCTAATGGGGATCCATTCAATAAACAATAAACAATAAACAATAGCAGACGCGCTACCGTGAGTACAGCTTTGGCTTCCAAACATTTGATCGCTTGCCCGTACGTGCAGGCCCGGCCCTAACCAATCTGGCGCCCTAGGCAAGATTTTAGGTGGCGCCCCCCCACATCGGCAGTGAAGTGTATATACTCACAAGAAACCGAATAGCTTTGTCTTTGACCTTTTTTTTTACTTAAAGAAAGCAAATTAACAATCAGAATAGTTAACAAGATTTAAAAAAATATGAATAAATGAATATAAAAAATAAAAAATTCACAGAAATACAATATTTTTTACATACATAAACACAAAATAAAACGTGTCAACAAGTTGCATAAAATAAATTAAAAATACAATATACTGTAAATAAGGCACTGCACAAAACAAGATATCAAACTAGTATGACTTTAACAACTATATTACAAAAAAGGGGATCCTACAGAGTTCTCTATTTGTGCTTTTTAATATTGCATTAACTAGAATGACTTACAAATTACTGTACACCAGGGAGTACTGTAATTACCTAACGTTACATTATTATTTTCCATAACAATTTAGCCCCCTCCACAATATTAACCCGACGTTAAAACAGAAGTAGCTATTTATTGATTAGCAATTGCCAAATCATGTAACATTAGCTTAAAGCCAGGTTACAATCACATTCTGTAACAGACAAATAATTTCATGTAGGCTAACGTTACCTACCTGCTACCTCTGTCTTTTTCTCGTTTCTCCTCTTCTTTTCTCTTTTTACTTCCCTGGGCACCTGACAGTTTTGGCTGTTTTGACATCTTGTGTTGATTTTTTGATGTGGTAAGAGTCATGATACGGGAAGGGAGGGGGGCGCACCGTGCGGGGGGATGGGGGGGGGGGGGGTGGCGTAATGTTGCAACAAATAATATTTCTATTAAATAGGCTTTACTTTGCATTTTAATTGACGTGGGATTATTTTTTGTATTTAGAAATATTTGTTGTGGCTAATAGAGTATATATATGTCTTGTGTTTATTAGGGTCCGCCCTGTAACCTGTACAAAGGACTCCCTCTGGGAGTCCTTTGTACAGGTTACAAAGGAACCTATTGTGTTTGTAAGGTTTTATTATTATTCTTCCGCACCGTTGCGCACTACTTTGCCCCCCTTAACATGCTTCAAAACTCACCAAATTTTTTACACACATTTGAAAAGAAGTCCAGCCCACATAGTCAAAAAACCAAACCCCAAAAATCAAAATTGCGCTCTAGCGCCCCCTAGGAAGAAAACTGCCTCTAACTCCCACTAGGAAGGTCGTAGAGACATGAAACAAAAACCTGTATGTAGGTCTCACTTAGACCTACAATTCATAATTTCACATCTTCGGGCGAAAACCAATAGGAAGTTGGCAATTTCCCTTTCAAGACAAAAAATGACTAAAAACACTCATTTTTGATTTTTGAGCTGTAATTTGACCCCTTTAAAATACTCACCAAACTTCTTACACACATCGGGACTGGTGGAAATTGCTATCTAAAAAAAAAAACCGAACCCCAAAACTCAAAATTGTGCTCTACATAATTTTTGAAAAAAACAGAAAACACTGCTCCTCCGAGGAAAACTCAGACAAAACTGCTTGTAACTTCTGGTAGGAACGTCTTAGAGACATGAAACAAATATCTCTATGTAGGTCTCGTCTCGACCTACATTTCATTGATTGACATCCTTCAGCAAAAATCAACAGGAAGTTTGTTATTCCTCCTTCAAAACAACATTTTTGTTACACCCGGTCACCAAACATCAAACGTTATCTCCTCTGAGCGCGTTTGTCGTTTCGGCTTCAAACTGCTACAGGAGAGAGATTGAACCCTTCTGATTAAACTGTCTGTACGGATTTTTGATACGTGCTACCGTTTTGATTTTACAAGCCTTCAAAGACCCGCAGCACTAAAGTTGCTCCGGTGCCAAAAATGACAACGAAAATGCAATTACTCCTTCTTTGTCCTCAATACACACAATACCCTATAATGACAATGTGAACTCAGACACAACTTCCTCTAACTCCCAGTACCAATATCGTAGAGACACGAAACAAAAACCTCTATGTAGGTCTCACTCAGGACTACCACTGGACAAAAGTATTGGGACACCTAGGACTAGCACCTGCCAAAATGCGGACCCGACCAACGCTGCTTGCAGCTTTAATTTACTGTTGTAGTCATTCCCAGCTGAATATCAGGTCCCACCCGCCTCTCACAGCATCTTCCCCATCTGAATCGCTTCCACTGCCCTCTAGTCCTTCACTCTCACTTTCCTCATCCGCAAATCTTTCACCCTGGCTCAAATTAATGGGGTAATCGTCGCTTTTTTCTAGCATTTATTTACATAAATGTAAAGAAAACAAACATGGGTGTTCTTGTCTTACATAAATAAGGATTGTGAATAGAGATGTCCGATAATATCGGTCTGCCGATATTATCGGCCGATAAATGCGTTCAAATGTAATATCGGAAATTATCGGTATCGGTTTTTTATTATCGGTATCGTTTTTTATTTTATTTTTTTTAATTTTTATTTTATTAAATCAACATAAAAAACACAAGACACACTTACAATTAGTGCACCAACCCAAAAAACCTCCCTCCCCCTATTTCTTTCTGTTATCAATATTCTGGTTCCTACATTATATATCAATATATATCAATACAGTCTGCAAGGGATACAGTCCGTAAGCACACATGATTGTGCGTGCTGCTGCTCCACTAATAGTACTAACCTTTAACAGTTAATTTTACTCATTTTCATTCATTACTAGTTTCTATGTAACTGTTTTTATATTGTTTTACTTTCTTTTTTATTCAAGAAACTGTTTTTAATTTATTCATCTTATTTTATTTTATAATTTTTTTTTAAAAGTACCTTATCTTCACCATACCTGGTTGTCCAAATTAGGCATAATAATGTGTTAATTCCACGACTGTATATATCGGTTGATATCGGTATCGGTTGATATCGGTATCGGTAATTAAAGAGTTGGACAATATCGGCATATCGGCAAAAAGCCATTATCGGACATCCCTAATTGTGAATGATTGGCAAAATGCTAAAAAAAAAAAAGTGCAGTTCCTCTTCAAGTCTGGCAGGTAGAAGATGGACGGAGGACTACCACGCCAAAGTGTATTTAGTTGACAACCACGAAGGGCTCCACGGACTGGATGTCAGTTCTCTTGGTGAGCGCCTGTCTGGCGATGAAGAGCGCCTGCACGTCCTTAAGATGGCGCGACTCCCCGGTGAGGGTGCGACTCTTCTGCGAGGAGTCCTTGCTGGGCTGCGGCAAAGCTTGCCTCGGCCCCAAGGGCTCCTCATTCTCGGGCCAGGCGTCCCTGCGGCACGGAGCGCCGGCCGCCGCCGCCGCCGCCGGCCGGCGCTCCAGCTCCAGCTCCAGCGCCAGCTCCGCCGTCACTCTCCGGCGCCGCCTGCACACGCTCAGCAGGAGGCGGAGCTCCTGGCGGAAGTTGGGGTTGAGGCAGCAGTAGATGAAGGGGTTGTAGCAGGTGGAGCTCATGGCCAGCCAGTGGAAACAGAAGTAGAGCACGTTGGAGGAGTGGATGGCCTGGCTGGAGAGCAGCACCACGTAGCAGTTGAGCGGGAACCAGCAGACGGCGAACACCACCACCACCATCAGCAGCATGGCCACCGTGCGGTGACGCCGCCGCTTCTGGTTGGCGTGCTGCGCCGTGGTGGCGTCGCCGATGGCCTTGTGGCGCCACAGGCGGCGGGCCACCGTGGTGTAGGACACGGTGATGATGAGGAGGGGCAGCATGTAGAGGAGGATGAAGGTGAGCAGGTCGATGTACTTCCAGGAGACGTCCGAGGGCTCAGGGAAGTCTGGGATGCACAGACTGCGCTCCCTCTCCTGGCTGGGAGGAGCAAGGACATCACATTACCATATATATATATATATATATATATATATATATATATATATATATATATATATATATATATATATATATATATATATATATATATATATATGTATGTGTGGGAAAAAATCACAAGACTATTTCATCTCTACAGGCCTGTTTCATGATGGGTTTCCTCAATCCTCAGGGAAAAAAAAAAAAATCTCCTGAGGATTGAGGAAACCCCTCATGAAACAGGCCTGTAGAGATGAAATAGTCTTGTGATTTTTTTCCCACACATACATATTACGCTCTACCACGGTATCGAGCACTATTTTTTGGATAATCTAATTAAGACATATATATATATGTATATATATATATATATATATATATATATATATATATATATATATATATATATATATATATATATATATATATATATATATATATATATATATACATATATATATATATATATATATATATATATATATATATATATATATATATATATATATATATATATATATATATATATATATATATAACTTATATTCAATTGAATAGACTGCAAAGACAAGATATTTCATGTTCACATTGAGAAACTTTGTTATTTTCTTTGCAAATAATCATGAACTTAGAATGTAATGGCAGCAACACATTGCAAAAAAGGCGTTTTGACCAGTGTGTTACATGGCCTTTCCTTTTAACAACACTCAGTAAAGGTTTGGGAAGTGAGGAGACACATTTTTGAAGTGGAATTCTTTCCCATTCTTGCTTGATGTACAGCTTAAGTTGTTCAACAGTCTCCCTTCTCATATTTTAGCCTTCACACATTTGCAATGTCTGGACTACGGGCAGGCCAGTCTAGTACCCGCACTCTTTTACTACGAAGCCACGCTGTTGTAACTCCTGGCTTGGCGTCGTCTTGCTGAAATAAGCAGGGGCTTCCATGGTGACGTTGCTTGGATGGCAACATATGTTGCTCCAAAAGCTGTATGTACCTTTCAGCATTAATGGTGCCTTCACAGATGTGTAAGTTACCCATGTCTTGGCCACTAATACAGTGGTCCCCAACCACCGGGCCGCGGCCCGGTACCCGTCCGCGGCCCGGTACCCGTCCGCGGACCGATTGGTACCGGGCCGCACAAGAATTAAAAAAAAAATTTTTTTTTATTTTTTTATTTTTTTATTTTTTTAAATGAAATCAACATAAAAAACACAATATATACATTCTATATCAATATAGATCAATACAGCCTGCAGGGATACAGTCCGTAAGCACACATGATTTTATTTATTTATGTAAAAAAAAAAAAAAAAAAAAAAAAAAATTTTTTTTTTTTTTTAATACACCCCCCCCCCTTCCCCCACCGGACCGTGGGACAAATTTTCAAGCGTTGACCGGTCTGCAGCTACAAATAGGTTGGGGACCACTGCACTAATACACCCCCATACCATCACACATGCTGCCTTTTACACTTTCACCGGAGAACAGTCCGGATGGTTCTTTTCCTCTTTGACATCCACAGTTTCCAAAAACAATTTCAAATGTGGACTCGTCAGACCACAGAACACTTTTCCACTTTGCATCAGTCCATCTTAGATGAGCTCAGGCCCAGCGAAGCTGGTGGTGTTTCTGGGTGTTGTTGATAAATAGCTTTGGCTTTGCATAGTAGAGTTTTAACTTGCACTTACAGATGTAGCGACCAACTGTAGTTACTGACAGTGGTTTTCTGAAGTGTTCCTGAGGCCATGTGGTGATATCCTTTACACACTGATGTCTCTTTTTGATGCCCGAGGGATCCAAGGTGTGTAATATCATGGCTTATGTGCAGTGATTTCTCCACATTCTCTGCACCTTTTGATGATATTACGGAGCGTAGATGGTGAAATCCCTCAATTCCTTGTTGAGAAATGTTGTTGTTCAACAATTTGCTCAGGCATTTGTGGACAAAGTGGTGACCCTCGCCCCGTCCTTGTTTGTGAACGACTGAGCATTTCATGGGAGCTGCTTTTATACCCAATCATGGCACCCACCTGTTCCCAATTAGCCTGTTCACCTGTGGGATGTTCCAAATAAGAGCATTGCTCAACTTTCTCACTCTTTTTTGCCACTTGTGCCAGCTTTTCCGACACATGTCGCAGGCATCAAATTCCAAATGAGCTAATAATTGCAACAAATAGCAAAGTTTGTCAATGTGAACATGAAATATGTTGTCTTTGCAGTCTATTCAATTGAATATAAGTTGAAAAGGATTTGTTGTATTCTCTTTTTATTGAGCATTTACACAACGTGACAACTTCACTGCTTTTTGGCTTTGTAGTTTGCACACATCATACAGACACTAAAGTGGGGACAGTTTGACTCTTGAACAGATGACATATGTGGATGGGTTTTGTAAGGGACAACTAGTTCTGAGTGTAAAACTGATGGCCGCCTTTACCAAGCCTGCCATCGCCATGGTGACCCTGAGGAGACTCTCAAGAGACTTCATATGTGCTGATATTATTGACAATGATTCATCAGCTGAGCACACACTGACATTTTTGATGTCAGCACTCGTGTGTGTGTGTGTGTGTGTGTGTGTGTGTGTGTGTGTGTGTGTGTGTGTGTGTGTGTGTGTGTGTGTCTTTACCTGAAAGTGAAGGTGACGAGTTTTTGGTAGATGGCGTGTGGGAGGG